>NC_025689.1:29565239-29609256 GCF_000633955.1 Camelina sativa
AAAAATCAAACAATAATATGTCAAAGGCTAGAGATCCATCTTAAGAGAGGAGAAGAAAATGAAATGATTGAGAAAAGTGTGGTATTGTGTTTGTTCATATTTTAGAAGCAAAGTACGTTGAAATCCAAAATCACACAAAATCCAGTAGATATTGAATAACACTAGATTTTAATGGATTTTTAAAAATACCCAATTAAATAACACCTGATTCTTAAATACATCAAACTCCTTTAAAAACCACAATCCAATAACACCCCCTAAGAGATTCGCTCGGATTATAATGTGAAATCGATACAAAATATTTTTTAGATATCGGTAACGGGTTTGGTTTTTCTTAATTATAACACCCATAATGGTACTTTGAAAATTGGTCCAAAATAGATAAAAAAAGATTCGTCCTTATCATTTTAGGGATATTTGTTTGTTGAGTGAGTCTCTACATTTTATCGTCATGAACTTTTATGGTATTAGAATTTTATACGTGACAAAGAAAACTACGAGCACAACGTTTTATCTGAAAGTGTGATAGTGAAGCCACTTTCGTTATCTATAATTAGCTTGCAACTCTTAACTGAGCATTTTACTTCCAATCATTCAGTTTCTTTTTTATTTGTTAACTTGAACCGATGATGTTAGCATGTTTAAGATATATACTTAACAAGTGTGTATGAAAGTCTGACACATCATTTTTGGTGATATAACACTCTAAAAAGTTTATCTTTGGATCTTATATATCGACGACTATCCAACCATGAATAAGAAATTCAGTTTAGTTGATTTCGCTACTAAATCTCTCATTGATCGCAGGATGCGTAATCGACTCATTTCCTTCTCGTCCGAGGATCAAGCTTCAGGAATCTCTCTCTTAGGCTATTATTTTGGTTGTATCGTAAGGCCACTTTAATGTGGCACAGCTCTTATTTCTAAAGTAAATGTTCCATTGCTCTCTCTGTAAGGAGCTAGGTATTTGTTTTTTGGGATTCCATTGTACAATGTAAATCCTTTTTTTGTTTGGTATAAAATTTTAACATTACACCAAAAAAAAAAAAAAGTGCTAGAAGATGTTGCGGAGTGATGCAACTAGGTGAATAATATGCAGTTTAATTTTTGTTGACTAGGTATGTGAATCGGTATGGGAGAGATTTAACTTTCTAAAAAATAATCAGTAAGTAGTTTTTTTTTTCAGCTAATCAGTAAGTAGTTAAGTACTAGTAGTAGCAAGAAGTAATTAAGTATATAAATATTAATTAAATAAAATTCCAAATTCATTAAGTATGATATTTAATGAGATCAATATGCATTTTACAGATTTGAATCCTAATAACACAATCTGTTTATCATTTTTTTCATCTTTCAGAATTTCTAACTTTTAGTCCAGACCAAATTTTAAACCGATCCAAAGTTTACCGAATATACTGAAATATGGCAAAATATATTGAAAATAGAAGTTAAATCTAACAAACCAAACTAAATGTGGTTTGGTTTAAGTTTGGAACCATAGTTTTTACATGAACCGAACCAAAAATCATGACTTCTAAACCGAACCAAACCAAACCAAAGTTCGAATTCAATTATTTTTAGCTATATTCTCTTATGAATTTTGAAACCGAATCAGACCAACATTACCTATTTCCGAAGCCTAATTGGAAAACGAGCATACTGTATCAGGTTAAAAAAATCTTAACATATTAAAAAAATCTTAACATATAATAATCTAGATTAATTTATTTTTATTTTTTTCTTAAAAAAACAAATGATATTTCTTGCTAATTTTCTGATTTTTAACATATAATAATCTAGATTTATTTAGTTTTATTTTTTTCTTTAGAAAACAAATGATATTTCTTGCTAATTTTTCTGATTTTTATAAATATAATTTAAAGCTTTTTTTTTTATTAGCATGTCTAGTTGGGAGAGTGTTATTTTTTCCACAAAAGATTACAGTCCCTAAATGATGAAAACGAAATATTAACATCAAGATTTAATCCTAATTTATATATGACTAGACATCAAGTAGTTGGGATTTGTTTTGATGTTTCTACCAAATTAACATTTTTTACTGGTTTATAAACATTTTTATTTCCATGTAAAAGTGTAAATAATTTGTTAAAAAATATTTGTTTTATTTTGGATATTTAATAAAAATATTTGATAGGGCCAAAGACTAAAATGTTATTGGATTATTGGATTTAAAAACAAATATCTAAAAACTGTGACTTCTTCTTCTTTCTCTCTTTCTTTGAAATTTCCTTTCTGATGTGAAACGACGATCCCTTGCCCAGCGCACAAGTTTCAATCGTCTTCCCCTACTGTACCCATATTCCAAAGTCTCTTCCTTTATCCCTTTTTCTCCCCGACAAAACAGATTCAATTTCAGAATTCAAAATTCAAGATTTCATCTAAAGTTTGGAGATTTCTCTTGAGATTATGGTGAAATCGGCGGCGGCAGACGACGGTGGCGGTGGCGGTGGTGGGTCTTCTTCAGTTGCGCCGTTCTTGAGAAAATGTTACGAGATGGTTGATGATTCTTCTACTGATTCTATAATCTCGTGGAGTACAAGTGCTGATAACAGTTTTGTTATCTTGGACACGACCGTCTTCTCTGTTCAACTCTTGCCTAAGTACTTTAAACACAGCAATTTCTCTAGCTTTATCCGTCAACTCAACATCTATGTTAGTCTCTTTCTTCTCCTCCTCTCACTCTTCAATCTTTTTTCACAATTGGGCTCTTTTCAAGTCTGATGTGATGATTACTTGATGTTGTGTTAAGCAAAGTTTCGGTTTTTTTTTTTTTTTTTGTTTAATCCTCTGCTTCTGTAACATGTGGATAGGTTTTGGTAGAGCAATCTGATTTGTAGAGAGTGTCAATCTAGTGGTTAGATGATGAAATGATGAATTGGGTATAAGAAGCATGATGAAAGATGTTTTTGTTCTAGTACGAGTCTGAAGACTCTTTGTAGTCCAATTTGGTTGAACTAGGGTAAAGAGATTAGCTCATTGGAGACTGATTCTTGGGTTTTTGTTTTTTCAGGGTTTTAAAAAAGTTGATGCAGATCGTTGGGAGTTTGCAAATGACGGGTTTGTGAAAGGTCAAAAGGATTTACTGAAGAATGTTATCAGGAGGAAGAATGTTCAAAGTAATGAACATATCAAACAGGAGAGCAAAAGTACAACAGATGATGGTCAGGGAAAGCCTGAGAAGAGTGGATTGTGGAAGGAAGTTGATATTTTGAAAGGCGATAAGCAGGTGTTGGCGCAAGAGTTGATCAAAGTTAGGCAGTACCAGGAGATGACAGATACTAAGATGTTAAACTTAAAAGACAGAGTTCAAGGCATGGAAGAGAGTCAGCAAGAGATGCTTTCGTTTTTGGTTATGGTTATGAAGAATCCGAGTCTATTAGTCCAGTTGCTTCAGCCAAAGGAGAAAAACAGTGGCGAAAGGCAGGGGAAGGTGCAACGATTGTAGAAGAAGTGACTGATGAAGGAGACTCAAACTCAACTGGTCTTCCTTTAATTACATACCAGCCACCATCAGACAACGGAACATCGAAGTCAAGCTCGAAAGACCTGAATGATTTCTTGAGAAACGCAGATATGATGAAGTTCTGCCTAGATGAAAACCACGTGCCATTGATCATACCTGATCTATACGATGATGGAGCATGGGAAAAGCTTTTGTTGCTGAGCCCTTCAAAGAAGAAGACAAAGAAGCAGCAGGAGAACAGTTTGAAGAAAGGGAAAGATGACGATACATTGGAGGAGATGGAATCAGACAAGAGCCGTCTGCTGGAGTTGATATCAGAAGAGATGGAGAAATCAGATGACTTTGAATATGGACAGCTTACTCCTGAAAGGTCTAGGAATCTTGATATTATGACTGAGCAAATGAGCTTACTTGCTTCTAATGAATAGCTCCTCCACCTGCATTGCTGCAATGAACCAGGAGCTGGATTTTGAACATATCAGCCTCAACCTTTTGTTATGTAACTTTTTGAAGTAGGCTCAAAGATGCTTATAGGCTTAAGGCGTCTTGCTACAAACAAACATGGTTGAGACTTATTTTTTTTTGGCAAATAAATATATGAATAGACGACTTTACAAGTAACATTTTATAATTGAAACTCGATTTTTTTGGGTCATTGTTTAAGCGGTTAAAATCAACACATGTCAGAATATAATTGGCCTGCTTTGTCAGAGTCTCTTAATCGTGTTACGACGCATGTCAATCATCTAAACGCCGTTTTGGAAAACAGCGTTTTGTGTCTCGACAATCACCTTCCTTTTCTTCCTCTGTCTCTATGGTTTTTTTTCGGTTTCGTAAAAATCCAAAATTTTGTGTCTTTTTAGGTTACTTTTTTTGATGTTTTAGCTTCGTTTCTTCATTGTTCTTCATCCTTGTGTAATCCAAAATGACGATTAGATCCTCCAAGAGGAACCTGTCATTTGAGATTCTCAGCCAAAGCAGCTCCTTTGAGAATGGTGGTGATGATGATGTTACACTTCAATCATCAATTCGCCGATCTAGCTCAGATCCGATTACCCAAAACGAAGCTGTTGAATCACCAAAACGAAAGAGATCGAAGAAGAAGACGAAGAAGAAGAAGAACAAAGTCGAGACTATTCCAGAGAATGGAGATTCTCATACAACAACGATCGTGGAAGGTTCAAGTAATGATTTTGGCGAGACTACAACGATGTTTGAAAACAGATTGAGTTACTATGGTGGTGGTGGTAGTGGTAGTAGTGGTGGTGGCTGTGTTGTGACGCTATTAGATGGGCAAACTGTACATCACAATGGGTTCAATTTTGGTGAGTTGAGACAGAGGAATGTTAATGGGAGTATTGATGGGAGTAACGATGAACGATGGAGTGATACTATGAGTAAGTTATATATGGAGGAGACTAGTGCGGAGCTTAGCTCTTCTTCTGAGAATTTACCGTTTCAAGAAGTGCAGCATCAGTTTCCAAGAAGTGAGATTAATGGGAATGTTGTGAGGAGGTTAGATACTGAAGCTTCTTTGGATTGGAAACAGCTTGTGGCGGATGATCCTGATTGTAAAGTTCCTAACTTTTTGTATATTTCTCTCTTTAACTTTTTGTATAATTTTCTGTGTGATAATGTTTACTATCTGGTTGTCATTAGATCTTTCTGCTGAGACGAGGTCACCTATGGCTTACTTTGTGGAGGAGATTTATGGTGGGATCTCATTGCGGAGTACAACGACTCCTGGGAATGATATCGAACGAGAAAGGATATATGATACGATCTTTCGCTTGCCTTGGCGATGTGAAGTGGTAAAACTGGCTGTTCCCTTCACTTACTGAATGAACATTCTTAGTTTAGCTAGGTGTGTTGGTTGTGTAACTCTGTTGATAAGTTTGTATGAGTGACAATGGAAATCCACCTGTTATGTAGTTGTGAAGGGGGATACTTTAATTAGAGTTCAGTGTATATGTATATGTATGCTTCTGTTTTTGGGATTTACACAGAGGTTTTTCACATTGTAAAGAATTTTAATGCAGCTTATAGATACTGGCTTTTTTGTCTGCGTCAACTCATTTCTGTCATTGTTGACAGTCATGCCAATACGAGTCCTGCTGATATTCTGGGATGCTTTTAAGAAAAGGTGAGTCCTTTTTAGATTCTTCGTTGACATTAACACACTTAATATTGATCACCTCATTGTGCATCTTTAGAGTGCCTTGGCCCTTGATCATACATGATTCTGCTATTTCCATTGTGAGAAACTTAATAATATTCGTGGCAGGCAGTTCAGGAGGCCCTCGTCATCGGAGCTGTCTGATTTTGCTTGTTTTCTAGTTTTGGCTTCTGGTACCATTCTTCTCGGGAGAACAGGTGCAATACAAATGTCTTCACTTGCTTAAGCTTGTAAAATATTAATGTTTAATCTATGAAAACATCTGAAGTGGTACAAAGGGCATTACTTAATCTGTTAATTGTTAGATGGATAAGCTCAGCGCTTCTTTTGAAAGAATGGATTTTTCTTTTAATCTCATCAAAGTGATGAGAAAATGGTGTTCAAACGGTTCTCTTATGTGTTTCTGTTTTTTTTTTGCTTATCTTGACTCTTTTTTTTTTTCCGCAGATATCAGCCTTATTTACCACATGATTCGTGGTCAAAGTACTATAAAACTATATGTGGTTTATAATATCTTAGAGGTAATGTAAACAAACTCCCTTTTAGATTGTGTTTCCTGCTCTAAATTTTCTTGTTCATTTCACTTTTCTTCCTTGTATCTCTAACATGATTTAGTTGGTAATATTTGCTTTCACTGCACACTTTTCTGTACAGTTTTTAACTTCTACTAAACCAACTGGTATTGACATAAAAAAACTGTGTTTCAGATATTTGATAGACTTTGTCAAAGTTTCTGTGGAGATGTATTTGGGGCCCTATTTAGTTCTGCAAAGGGAGTGGCGATTTCCACTCCTGAGAAACTGAGATTTTCGACTTGGAGATTTGTTTCTGACCTAGCATTAACTATGGCTGCCTCAAATATCCTTACAATGTGATTGCTATTTTAATTTCTGTTAGCTACTTCCAAATCTTTATTTCTGTTGTCTCCTTAACTGTGTTCACTTCTCCATTCATTCGTTTTATTAGCTCAGGCAATTACGTTGTCAACGTGTATTGTTGCTCACAACAATGCCTTGTTGGCTCTCCTGGTGTCAAATAACTTTGCTGAGATCAAAAGCAGTGTCTTTAAGCGTTTCAGCAAGGACAACATTCATGGTCTAGTATATGCGGGTAAAGCTTTTACTCCATCCTCTTTGTAGAATTTTGTGTCTTGAATACTAGGTCTCCTGTTGTCTTGATTCTTATAATTTTTGAATCACCTTTCAAGATGGGGTCTGATTGTGACTGTAATTGCAGCTATTACCTTTGGTTTCTGATTGGTATGTTCTGATTTCCCTTGCAATTTCTCTACCAGATTCAATAGAGAGATTCCACATAGCAGCCTTCTTGGTGTCTGTTTTGGCTCAAAATATTCTTGAATCTGAAGGTCCATGGTTTGGAAACTTTATCTACGTAAGTGTACATAGTTTCTGGTAGTTTTAATATTTTGTACATAGTTTCTGGTAGTTTTAAATTAACTTGGACTTCTGCAGAATGCTACGACGGTCTTCTTTTGTGAGATGATGATAGACATCATCAAGCATTCGTTTCTTGCTAAGTTCAATGACATCAAACCTATAGCGTACTCGGAGTTTCTTCAAGCTCTATGCGAGCAGGTATGGATGATAGAGATTCTATAAAGTTCCATTGCTGCGTTGGGTGTTTTGTTTCTTCCATCCCACTTATCCTTTTCTTGTTTGTCAGACTCTAAATATTCGCCCGGAAGATAGAAAGACAAATCTCACCTTCGTTCCCCTTGCACCCGCTTGTGTGGTATATTCCTCTTTCCCTTTGACATAAATACACATTCTGACAAGTAAAAAGAAGAAGCGTGGAATGATTTGAGTGTATATGGCCCTCAGGTGATTCGGGTACTGACTCCAGTATACGCAGCACACTTGCCGTACAGTCCTCTCCCATGGAGAATGCTGTGGATGGTCATCTTATTTATCATAACATATATAATGCTCACAAGCCTCAAAGTGCTCATAGGCATGGGACTAAGGAAACATGCAACTTGGTACATTAATAGATGCCGAAGAAGAAACTCATCCCATCTACACAATGATTAGTCCCGCCCTTACTTGAAAGAGAAGAAAGAAAACACAACTTGGAGTGAAGAAACATCTCATCAGCAGATGAAGTTTGAACCGTCCAATCCAATTTACAACTTTTGTTTGGGATCATATCTCAGTGATCTCAATCATACATACACATGGTCCCTTAATATGATTCAGATGAAGCGATTTTGTTGTGGGTGTAGGGATACATATATGTACAAAAGAAAGAGAGACCTCATGGATCAATTTGATCACAAAGACAAAATAGCCAAAATACACTTTTTGTACTCTTCTTCCTTTTTTGTTTTTGTTCACAAGACCATAAAAAATAGTCATCACATTTTCAAAACTTTGTTCACATGACAAATCTTTGATTTTGAGGTTGTGCAGTTTTAATAAAGAGAACCAAAAAAAAAAAAAAAAAAACGTAATAAATAATTGTGTCACTGTGGAGAGACTCAAAAGGGACTTTGAATATTGAAAAAATCCCTAATTCTCTATTACGATTTCTTCAGAGAATCTCTCATTTTAGACAATGTCGGTTACGGTAAGCAGTCTCGATTCCATCTTTGTGTGTTCTTAGATTCGTCTTTGCGTTTGACCTTTTTCTTCTTCTTCTTCGTTGATTTGAGATCTAAATGGGAGTTTCATTGCGTTTGCTACTGAGAACTATAGATATCTTGCTAAGATTTTGTGATTTTGATTATATGATGAAGTCTTAGATCTCTCTCTTTACTGTGTGTTGTGTTGGTGTTATGAACCAACAAAAAAGGAAAAAGTTAAACTTTTTGAAATCTCTACACTTTTTCCAGATCCTATTCCCCAGATGTTAATTGGAAAGTATATTGATCTCACTTTACATTACAGGATGCTTTCATTGATTCGGATCAAACTCATCACAACATTCTGATGGATTCACACTCAACTGTCTCCGGTGTAAGAACACCTAACAACATTTCTTCACTGTGTTGCCATTGCCACAAAAGGCTTTGTTTAATTGATTTCGTTTTTCTTGGTACTCTTTGTTGTTTGGTTGGTGCAGGTGAAAACTGTCAAGATTAGTAATGTTTCACTTGTTGTTTCTAAGAAAGATATCAAAGAGTTCTTTTCTTTCTCTGGTGACATTCAATACGTCGAGATCCGAAGGTTTTGTAAACATCTTGTTCTTTATCTCATTGTTTTTTTAAAAAGATGACTCTTTGCTAACATCTAATGTTTTCTTTAAATCACACAGTGAGACACAAGAATCTCAGGTTGCTTATGTTACTTTTAAGGATCCACAAGGTGCAGAAACTGCAATGCTCTTAACGGTATTTTCTTATTATACTTTTGCTTTTGCCCTTATGCATCATTCTGGAGGGGGTATAGTAATGTGTCTTACAGCTAAATATATGTCCTCCAGGGAGCTGTCATTGCAGATCATCGTGTTAGTATTACTCCTGCTGTCAACTACGAGCTGCCACCTGAAGCCCTTGCACTTGAATCGGTAGACAACTAACTCTTTTGCTTTTTATTGATTGGTTACTCTACGAGTTTTATTAATCTTGTCTTCTGCTTTGTAGCAGGAACATTCGTTTAACGGTTTCTCTGTCAAGAAAGCTGAAGATGTTGTGAACATCATGGTTGGAAGGGGTTATGCTCTTGGAAAAGATGCGATGGAGAAAGCTAAAGCATTTGACGACAGACACAATTTGATCTCAAACGCTTCAGCTACCATTGCCTCGCTTGACGATAAGATGGGTCTGAGTGAGAAGCTAAGCATAGGAACAACTGTGGTGAATGAGAAGTTGAGAGATATCGACGAGCGTTATCAAGTGAGGGAGATTACGAAATCTGCTTTAGCAGCTGCTGAAGAGACTGCTATCAGCGCAAGAACAGCTTTAATGGCGAACCCTTATGTGTCAAGTGGAGCTTCGTGGTTTTCAAACGCGTTTGGTGCTGTTACAAAAGCGGTTAAAGAGAGAACTGAGAATGGAGGAGAAGGAAGAAAGGAGATCATCCAACTTGATCCTTCTTCACCTAAAGATCCTGCTGTTGTTCCTGTTAAGCTCGGCTGATGCAGATCTCACCGAATCAAGTTTTTCAATTTGCTTCTCAACTCAATTCTTTTGATAGGTTTGCTGTTCATAGATATATATATGCTTTCATTTACTAAAGAAAAGATAAAAAGACATAAACCAGAAAAGGTGTTGTTACATTCAGACAGCATTTGTCCTCTCTCAAAAGAGATTATTAACACATTCAAGAAAAATAAAAGTAGCAAATGACTTGCAGGACAATTAGAAATTGGTCTCAGTTACTGAGTTGAAGAAACTTCTGAGCCATTGGATGCTTAGCGTGCGAAAGCTCACTCGGTTTAAGAACTTCAACAATCTCACCATCAACAACAAGGCAAACGACATCAGCAACTTTCTGAATCTGCTTGATACTATGAGAAACCATCACAGTCGTAATCCCTCTCTGCTTCTTCAGTCTCACTATAACATCCTCAATGTTCTCTGTCGATATCGGATCCAGAGCGCTTGTTGGTTCATCCAACAACAACACCTCAGGCTCATTGGCTAGAGTCCTAGCAAGTGCTACTCGTTGAGCTTGACCCACAGATAACTCTGCACCAGTCTTCTTAGCAAAAGAAGCATCAAGATCAGCAAGACTTAACAGCTTATAAACCTCTTCGTCATTTAGCTTCTCCCCTCTCAAATTCGGACCATATCTCACATTATCTGCAACAGTCCCTGTGACCACCAAACCAGACATCAACAAAAACCTACGGAAACTATTAAACTAATCTAATTCCAAAATCTTGATATTACCTTGAAAGAGAACAGGAAGCTGGAAAAGCATTCCAACTCTACGACGAAGAGTGATAACATCAACCTTGGTTATGTCTTCACCATCCAAGAAAACAGTTGACTCCGGCGGTTCCCAAAGACGATTCAGAGATCTCAAAAAAGTTGACTTCCCACTTCCACTAGGTCCAATCACACCAACGATCATACCTTTCGGTATATCAATACTGACTCCTTTCAAGATCCGAGATCCATCATCGGCGACTCGGGTCAGATCATGTACACGAATCTTTGGTTCTTCTGAACCGGACGACACAACAACGTCCACAAGATGTTCTCGTAACCCATCGGACTCGTTAGACCAAAGTGATGGCATTATCGCCTTTAAAGTTTTCAACTTTTTTTGATCAAAAAAGACTTTGTGTCCGTATGAGACGCACCACAACAGGTTCCAAAGAAGATTAGGAATCAGTCTATAGATGTAGACATTTTAATATTCTTTCACCACTCACATTATATGGCCTATCAAGACTTCTTGTTTTGTTTAAAAAAACAAAAAAAAAAAAAACTCAACTTTAAGGAATCTTCTCAGGATTAAGTCTTCAATTCAGGTCTCCAATTGTATTTGTTTCAGCAAACCAGAGAAGATACACTTCAGACAAAATCGAAACTTTCCAAACTATAGTAACAGAGATGTAAATTAATAAATGTCGCAGAGGAGGCGAAGAGATGTGAAGAAGTATCAGGTGAGAGTGCTCTGCGAACTCTGGTCAACCTTATCCTGAACAAAATCATGCGACACACCAAAGTCAGTGGATATCTGAGTAGCATTAGGCGTTTCTCCTGACAGCTTCAAGTTTTTTTTATTTTAAGAACATGTGGGCTACTTTTCATAGGTGTTGCAGCATCAACCAAGATATTGCTTGGAAGTCCTTGAGAAAAGTCTTTCATGTTAGACTTCTTTTCAACTGGATTTGGCAATGAACCAGAAGTTAATGGTTGGTAGCTTTTACCAGCATTACTAGCACCAGAGAGGAGTTTGACACCATTTTCAGGACCATGAGCCTCACTAGCATGAAAGGGTATAATAGCCTTTGTTATCTCTTCCTGGCTGACACCACAGTGGTTCATTCCAGGCCTACAGGAGAAGTTTAGGAAGGATGGTAAGAAGATGTGATAATATGAGAACCTGAAGGTTCTGCACAAGGTTGAATGACCAAATCCAGAAAGTAAGTAGAAGCCTTGTCAAAACAATTTTACATCTTTACTGCTTGACCCAGTTGTTCTAGGGAACAAGACCTAACACGATTAAAAAGACTTCAACTATAAACAACTATGAAACTTATTTCAAACTAACCATGATAGCGACTAAAAAGGATTAGTGCTTGAATCAAGAAAAGAGCACAGGATACAAACCTTGAATAGGAGATATATTAAAAAGCGAGGTTAAATGGAATAACTAGATACTTACAGCCACGTTTGCATGCTACACAGCCACTTATCAGGCAGCTTCTCAGTATTCAGGCCAAGGGGCAGTAGTCGCCATGTCCCACAACTATCACATGGCACCCAATTTTCACGGTGAACAATGGTGGAAGCAGGTGCAACCGCGAAATCAAACCCAACGTCCATACTATTGTGACCTATATAAATTTATCCCAAGAACTATTTTTAGACGGCTGTGGTACTCAACTCACTGATGTATTCACTACATAAACTAGTAATAGCAGTACAAATACTTCTAATTTATTCAAACCCACCAGCTGAAATCAAAGGAAGCAGATGCAAAATCAAAAATTAAGTATATCAAAGAACAAAATTGTCACAGAAGGATGTAAATAAATACAAACCCATGTCTAAAAATATTCACAAGATCAAGCCAAATTCATTGAAGCATTTCATTTTGTCTGCATCAACAACTACAAGCTCTAGACTCATCAAACATGTGGTTTGCATCAACAACTACAAGCTCTAGACCTAAAACACTTCTAATCATTCAAACATGAACTCATTTCAAACTCTAAAGCAGTATCACCTAAATCATAATTCTCAACTCAAAGAGAGAACAAAACAAATTTGAACAAACCCAGCTGAAATCAAAGGAAGCAGATGTAGAATCAAAAATTAAGTATATCAAAGAACAAAATTGTCACAGAGGGATGTAAATAAACACAAACCCATGTCTAAAAACATTCACAAGATCAAGCCAAATTCAAAACATTCACAAAATCAAGCCAAATTCATTGAAGCATTTCATCTGGTCTGCATCAACAACTACAAGCTCTAGACTCATCAAACATGTGGTTTGCATCAACAACTACAAGCTCTAGACCTAAAACACTTCTAATCATTCAAACATGAACTCATTTCAAACTCTAAAGCAGTATCACCTAAATCATAATTCTCAACTCAAAGAGAGAACAAAACAAATTTGGACAAACCCAGCTGAAATCAAAGGAAGCAGATGCAGAATCAAAAATTAAGTATATCAAAGAACAAAATTGTCACAGAGGGATGTAAATAAACACAAACCCATGTCTAAAAACATTCACAAGATCAAGCCAAATTCAAAACATTCACAAAATCAAGCCAAATTCAATGACGCATTTCATCTGGTCTGCATCAACAACTACAAGCTCTAGACTCATCAAACATGTGGTTTGCATCAACAACTACAAGCTCTAGACCTAAAACACTTCTAATCATTCAAACATGAACTCATTTCAAACTCTAAAGCAGTATCACCTAAATCATAATTCTCAACTCAAAGAGAGAACAAAACAAATTTGGACAAACCCAACTTAAATCAAAGGAAGCAGATGCAGAATCAAAAATTAAGTATATCAAAGAACAAAATTGTCACAGAGGGATGTAAATAAACACAAACCCATGTCTAAAATCATTCACAAGATCAAGCCAAATTCAAAACATTCACAAGATCCAGCCAAGTTCATTGAAGCATTTTCATCAAACATGTGGTCTGCATCAACAACTACAAGCTCTAGACTCATCAAACATTTGGTTTGCATCAACAACTACAAGCTCTAGACCTAAAACACTTCTAATCATTCAAACATGAACTCATTTCAAACTCTAAAGCAATATCACCTAAATCATAATTCTCAACTCAAAGAGAGAACAAAACAAATTTGGACAAACCCAACTGAAATCAAAGGAAGCAGATGCATAATCAAAAATTAAGTATAGCAAAGAACAAAATTGTCATAGAGGGATGTAAATAAACACAAACCCATGTCTAAAAACATTCACAAGATCAAGCCAAATTCAAAACATTCACAAGATCCAGCCAAGTTCATTGAAGCATTTCATCAAACATGTGGTATGCATCAACAACTACAAGCTCTAGACTCATCAAACATGTGGTTTGCATCAACAACTACAAGCTCTAGACCTAAAAAACTTCTAATCATTCAAACATGAACTCATTTCAAACTCTAAAGCAGTATCACCTAAATCATAATTCTCAACTCAAAGAGAGAACAAAACAAATTTGGACAAACCCAGCTGAAATCAAAGGAAGCAGATGCAGAATCAAAAATTAAGTATATCAAAGAACAAAATTGTCACAGATGGATGTAAATAAACACAAACCCATGTCTAAACACAGAGAGAACTTACCAAAACGATGATCGGACACCAACCAAATCAATCTGAGATGATCGGAGCTGTTAGAGAGATCAAAGCTATTAGAGAGAACTTACCAAAACGATGAAGCGATGAGAGATGAACGAGAGANGAAATCAAAGGAAGCAGATGCATAATCAAAAATTAAGTATAGCAAAGAACAAAATTGTCATAGAGGGATGTAAATAAACACAAACCCATGTCTAAAAACATTCACAAGATCAAGCCAAATTCAAAACATTCACAAGATCCAGCCAAGTTCATTGAAGCATTTCATCAAACATGTGGTATGCATCAACAACTACAAGCTCTAGACTCATCAAACATGTGGTTTGCATCAACAACTACAAGCTCTAGACCTAAAACACTTCTAATCATTCAAACATGAACTCATTTCAAACTCTAAAGCAGTATCACCTAAATCATAATTCTCAACTCAAAGAGAGAACAAAACAAATTTGGACAAACCCAGCTGAAATCAAAGGAAGCAGATGCAGAATCAAAAATTAAGTATAGCAAAGAACAAAATTGTCACAGAGGGATGTAAATAAACACAAACCCATGTCTAAAAACATTCACAAGATCAAGCCAAATTCAAAACATTCACAAGATCCAGCCAAGTTCATTGAAGCATTTCATCAAACATGTGGTCTGCATCAACAACTACAAGCTCTAGACTCATCAAACATGTGGTTTGCATCAACAACTACAAGCTCTAGACCTAAAACACTTCTAATCATTCAAACATGAACTCATTTCAAACTCTAAAGCAGTATCACCTAAATCATAATTCTCAACTCAAAGAGAGAACAAAACAAATTTGGACAAACCCAGCTGAAATCAAAGGAAGCAGATGCAGAATCAAAAATTAAGTATAGCAAAGAACAAAATTGTCACAGAGGGATGTAAATAAACACAAACCCATGTCTAAAAACATTCACAAGATCAAGCCAAATTCAAAACATTCACAAGATCCAGCCAAGTTCATTGAAGCATTTCATCAAACATGTGGTATGCATCAACAACTACAAGCTCTAGACTCATCAAACATGTGGTTTGCATCAACAACTACAAGCTCTAGACCTAAAAAACTTCTAATCATTCAAACATGAACTCATTTCAAACTCTAAAGCAGTATCACCTAAATCATAATTCTCAACTCAAAGAGAGAACAAAACAAATTTGGACAAACCCAGCTGAAATCAAAGGAAGCAGATGCAGAATCAAAAATTAAGTATATCAAAGAACAAAATTGTCACAGATGGATGTAAATAAACACAAACCCATGTCTAAACACAGAGAGAACTTACCAAAACGATGATCGGACACCAACCAAATCAATCTGAGATGATCGGAGCTGTTAGAGAGATCAAAGCTATTAGAGAGAACTTACCAAAACGATGAAGCGATGAGAGATGAACGAGAGAGACAATGAAACGATGAAGCGATGAGAGATTCTTAGAGATCAAAGTGAGAGAGAGAAAAGATATGTAGAAACATATATAAATAGGAAATTTCTAGGTTGAAAATGTCAAAAATACCCTGAAGAAAACCAAAGAATTACATCAACCCAGAAATTTCCTATTTATATATGCTTTTACATATCTATGTTCTTGGTTGCTTGCAGCCAGTGCTTGCCCACCCATAAGACGAGCAAAGCAGCCACTTTAGGCCACACAAAAAAAAAAACACTTTAGAGGATAAATAACGTATTATTATTGCTACATAATAACATAAATGCAAGCTAGTTATTGTAAATGCTAACATAAATGCAAGCTACATTATCAAATAATATTGTAAATGTTGTAATCATATAGTATTATTATGATAAATTATAGTTCCCTCTTCACATTCAAACATGTAAATAGCATTTTTCTCAATTCTATGATTCTAGTGTTATTTGTTATATGGAATAACTAAAAAAGTTAGAATTCTTTTTGAAAAATATATCAAATAATATTTTAAATAATTATCTAAATAAAATAAGAAATAGTTTAGTTAAATTTGTTATATTAACTAAAAAATATTAATATATTTTATTTACAATGTTTTAAATTGCTTTAGGCCTCTAAATTCCTTGGACCGGCCCTGCTTGCAGCTGCGGAAAGAAGTCATGAGATTACGAAACGTGCTCAGGTATGTATATATGCCTCGTTTACTACATTTCAGATTCATTCAGGTTTCATATGAACTTTGAATGTTCTTCATTCATATATATATATATTATTTTTCAGGAGAATGAGTGGTTTAGATGACGATGTGAGTTACACTGAGCTGGAAGCACTTAAAAGTCATCTAAAGGATGTCAAGGTCATTGTGGTGGACAACAAGGTGAAGAATGAATTTACTTCCTTCTTTTGTTATTGTAAAATGTTAGTAATTCTCAAAACCTATCTTGTATGACTATATATTCCAGAACAAGATAAAGCTAGAAGAAGATGATACGCTGCTCAAACAGGTAAAAATGTTTTTTTTTTTCTTTTCTTTTTTCTTTTCTAGGCTTCTTAATTAGCTTTCCCCTGCATTTAGTTACTTGACATAAATCGCAAACCCTATGATTCTTGCAGAAGAAGGAAGCAGAGGATGGTACAAGGAGAGGGGTTTCGTGGGGTACGGGGAGAGAGGTTTCGGCTCCCTCTAAGAACATGTAATATCTTGAATCCTTTTATCTTTCAGACTCTGTGAGAGATCTTTTTTTACAATCTTACGTTATGATATCTTGCTTTTTTAATTATATATCACTTAAAATCAACCTGACTGATGAATAACTACAGCTCTGAAGAAAAAAGACGGAAGGAGGAAGCACAAGTGCGTGTATTATTATACTCTCTCTTCTTCAAGCCTCAGAGATTGTGTATTTAAAAATGCATGGTCTTGGTTTTTGCAGCTGAGAAGGGAGAGGGAATTCGAGAGACGAAAATCTGAACCCTTGCATAGCAAGTTGGAGAGATTGTGGCTTTTCAACGAGTAATAATAATTACTCATTACAGCATATTTACATCTTATCATGCTCTGCAAACTAAAACTCTATGCTTTTTCAAATATGTGGGTTTATTTTCTTTGGTCATCTTCACAGGAGAATGAATGGTAGAGAGATTGAGAGTATGACTTCCTACTAGGACCTGTGCGGACTTGAATTTCAGATACGACATGCTTTGATCGGTGTTATGGAACAAATGACGAGACCAAGACTGGAAAATATGGGAAGGCAAGGCAAAGAGGTATAGATTTATCAATGTTTACCTCCGCATATATCCTTGAGAAACAGATTCGATTTCCTCCGTATCACAATGGAAAAGTATAAGGCTTTTTTTACTCACACAAAAGAGGACACTTGCATTAGGCTGTGGAAGAGAAGATGAAGCCGCAGAAGAGGAGAAGAGATGTGAAGAAGCAACAGGTGAGAGTGCTCTGCGATTTCTGCGGATCATCCAGCAGCAGCAGGTAGCTCTCACAATAACACACATTTTGAAGAACAACGGTTCTCTTTTCTAGGGTTTTCTTGTGTTGAATTACTTATTTCCTGCATTTTGATCTCTTTCCAGATATGAACAATGTCTACATAAAAAGAAGATGAATCACTGGTTCGTTTACATATACACATATATCCTTTCAAAGTTATGAACCTTTTAGATTTTTCTCTGTTTTTTTTGTACTCACATCATTGTTTTTACACCTAGTCTTTGGAGAGCAAACTCAAGAGATTACGGCTTTTGACCAGGTAAATATACATTAACTTGTCTCATTTCTTGTTTCCACGGATCGATGTTCATATTAGCTTTCCTTTTTATTCACTCCTAGGAGAATGACTAGTAACAATTTTGACGGTTTGACTTTCACTGAGGTGCAATTGCTGCAATCCCAACTAAAGGAAGCCTTGGACGTCACTGTGATTAAAAAAAGGTTTAATAACACAAATTTATAGGAGATCAAAACATAATATATATATATATATATATATATTACTTCTTTCTCCTACTACTTATTGAAAGATATTATTGTGATTCTCAAACATCTTGTGGTTATTATATTGTGACATGATAAGATAATGCGGGAAGAGAAAGAAATGGTGCTCAAACAGGTGAATATTTTATAGAGTCCTCCTCTATGACTGACTATTTCACCTGCCCTCTACAAAATATTTTATACAGTGCTGTTTTGTTAGAATTTCAGAATAATAGAGAGTTACTTGATAGAAAAAATAGAATAAACCAACAAACTTCAATTAGATTATCTCAAATGTGTGTTACAAGAGTTGATATAGAAAGACAATAGGCATATAGCCGTTAGTGCAGAATTAATGGAGATAGTGATATAAGAAGGTCTTCACAGGGAATCTCCTAGGATGAAAATGACCGGTGATCTTGGTTTGACTTCGCTGGGCTCGTCCACCAAGAGTCACATGTGACTTCTACCTCTTCTAGATTCTTCTTCTTATCAATCTCAATTCTCCTAAGGCCTCTGTTGATCGTTCTGCAACTTGGACCACAGCCCACTTATCATTATTGATCAGACACTTGTATGGACGCTTGTACGGACAGACTTGATCTCATATCTCCCTTGATCAATACTCCCCCTCAAATTTAGCCGAGTGAAATGGCTAAACTTGGAGTGCACCTCGTTAAAAAATTCAATCTAGAAAACCTCATGGGACAAAACTAGATTGAGGGAAAAAGAGTGTAATAACCACGGCTTAGAGGAATTTGAGATCAAGGGTGTGTCAAGTCAACAAGGCCAAGTTTGTTGTGGATATGAGCACAAACCTGACTACTTGCAGCCTTGGTAAAAATGTCTGCAAGTTGATCTATACTTGGTGTAAAATATGGAAGAGTGACACCTTCTTCAATCTTCTCCCGAACTTTGTGACAGTCCAATTCGATGTGTTTGGTTCTTTCATGAAACACTGAGTTGGTTGCAATGTGGATGGCTGCTTGATTGTCACAATGCATAGGAATAGGTGTGGTTGTTTTGACGCCTAGATCTTCAAGTATTGCCTTGAGCCATGTAAGTTCGGTTGTGAGCTTCCTCATTGCTCGATATTCTGATTATGCATTTGACATAGACACAACCTTTTGCTTCTTTGACTTCCATGCAACAAGATTTCCTCCTATGAATGTGCAGTATCCCGTTATAGATCTCCTATCTGTCTTATCACCACCCCAATCAGCATCGCAATATCCCACAAGATCGGTGTTAGAGTTCTTTCCCATCCAAATGCCTTGTCCAGGGCTTCCTTTAAGATAGTGAAGAATCCTTTCCAAGATGCTCCAGTGATATGTTGTAGGAGCTTTCATATATTGGCTTACCTAATTCATAGCATAACAAATATCAGGTCTAGTAAGAGTCAATTATATTAGTTTACCTACAAGTCGACGATAGTGAGAAGGATTCTTATATGGTGGATCCTTTCTCTCCCCCTCTCGTTCAACTTGGTAACCATCTGGAAGTGGTGTATCCACTGATTTTGCTCATAGCTTCCCTGTTTCACATAGTAAATCAAGAGTGTACTTCCTTTGAGACAGAAATAAACCCTCCTGAGATCGGCAAACTTCAATCCCAAGGAAGTACTTGAGTTCTCCAAGATTTTTTATATCAAAAACCGAATTTAGATGAGCTTTAACCTCTTTAATACCTTCTTGGTTGTCCCCTGAGATGATTAAATCATCAACATATATAAGGACAACCACTATACCTTTGGTGCTCTTAAGTGTGAATAGAGTAGTGTCCGAGTGAGACCTCTTAAAGCCATGACTTATGAGGGTAGTGCTCAACTTGTGGTACCAAGCTCTTGGGGATTGCTTTAACCCATATATAGCTTTTCTTAGACGCAACACCTTCCCAGGAGTGATCGTGTCTTCTAGTCTAGGTGGTGGAGTCATATACACTTCTTCTTTTAATTCCCCTTGTAATAAAGCGTTTTTGACATCCATCTGCCACAACTCCCAGGAGATATTAGTAGCAAGTGAGAGAACTACCCTTACTGTTTGAAGTTTTGCTACTGGCGAAAACGTTTCCTTGTAGTCTTCTCCATAGATTTGTATAAAATCACGCGTCACAAGTCAAGCTTTATAGCGTTCAATATCTCCATTGCTCAAGTATTTGATTGTGAATACCCACTTTGAGCTTACTGCTTTCTTTCCAGGTGGAAGATCAGACTCGTCCCATGTGTGATTACGTTTCATGGCTCCTACTTCATCATCAACAACATTCAACCACTCTTTGCTCTCCTTGGCTTCTTCATATGTCTTCGGTATATCTTGTTCATCTATCTTACCAAGAAACGCTTGATGATCAGCTGGTAGTAAGGCCAGAGAGCACACTGCTTGAATCGGATGAGCAATAGCTTGATTGTTGTAGTATAATCGCTTTGACGGGTACTTGATCCCGGTACTTCTCCTTACTGGTGGTGGTGTCGGATCATGATGTGATGACGTCTGCTCCAAGGGTTCTAGAGTTGTGTCCTCATTTTGAGCTCTGTTTTGGACTCTGTTTTGAACACTAGTTTGTTCAGTTTCATCAGTTGGAATTTGAGCTCTGTTTTGAGCTCTGTTTTCTTCCTGTATCACATCAATCTCCCCCTTGGACGCCGGAACCAGAACCTCAGTCGGAGCTACTGGTAGGGATGGAGTTATTGCGTCCCCAGTTGAGTCAGGTGTAGTATCATGGGACACGGTTTGATGTTGATGTGGTGAGATTCCAAGATGATCAAGTAAGAACCTGAGACTCGCGGATCGATCAGTAGGAGTTGCAAGATCCTTTAGATCATTCCAATTTCTCTTCTCAAAGTATCCTTGTTCTTCAATAAACTTGACATCCCGAGACACAAATATGCGATTGCTTGTAGGATCAAAGCACTTATATCTTTTTTGTGTGATTGAGTAGCCAAGAAATACACATCTTGTGCTTTTGGCTTCAAGTTTGTTCCTCAATTCTCCTGGTACTAAAACAAAACAAACATACCCAAATACCTTTAAATGACTTATGGATGATTTAAAATTGTTTAATACCTCAAATGGTGGTTTATCTTCCAAAATCTTTGTTGGAATGCGATTGATAAGATAACAGGCAGTCAAGACTGCATCTCCCCAATATTTCTTGGGTACATTGGCATGACACATCATTGATCTTGCGACTTCCATCAAGTGTCGATTCTTTCTTTTAGCAAATCCATTTTGTTGAGGAGTATATGGGCAACTTGTTTGATGAATGATGCCATGCTTTGCTAGATGTTCTTTAAAACAATTGCTTGTATACTCTCCACCATTATCTGTTCTAAAAACTTTGATCTTAGCATTAAACTGATTAGTAACATAATTTTGAAAATGTTTGAAGGCATCAAACACGCGATCTTTAGAGGGAAGTAAAGTAACCCAAGTATATTTAGATTTTTCATCAATAAAGGTCACAAAATACTTGTTACTGTCCCTAGACACACATGGAGATGTCCACACATCAGAATGAACTAAATCAAATTATTTTTCATAAAAGGTTGTGGACTTAGAGAAAACAGCCTTACAATGTTTGCCAAGAATACAAGCTTCACACTTAGAAATGATCAAATGAAACATTAGGTATCATTAGTTCAAGAGCTCTAGAATGAGGATGACCTAATCTAGCATGCCACATAACATTAAAAGAAACACCTAAACAAGAAACATGAGAGAAGCTTGGTGGTTTAGGAGATATGTCTTCAAGAACATAAAGATCATCCCTTGATCCACCTTCTCAAATTAGTTTTCCAGTCTCAATATCCTGAAAGTAAACATCATTAGGCCCAAATATTGAATAACAATTGAGATCATTAGTTGCCCTTTTTACAGATAAGAGATTAGATGTGAATTTAGGCATGTAAAATGCCTTAGAGTCTTTATTAAACAGCTTTAGGTTACCAATCCGTTGAACTGGTATTTTATCTCCATTCACTATTATAACATTCCCATTAGTAGGTTTAATATTGTTCAGGAGATTCGAGTTATTACTCATGTGATGTGAAGCACCCAAATCATCAATAAGATAACTCTTAGGACTAAGGGTTAAAAATGTTTTAGTGGATTCCTTGAGAGCCAGAGACTTGAAGAGTGCTTCCAAGTATGATTTCCTCACAAAGTCGCCGGATGTAGTCTCTTCTCCACTCTTCGATGAGGCAGCTTTTCCTTGTTCATCCTTTGAGTGGGTGAGATTGGTTCTCGGGTCTCTGTTGTTGTTAAGGTTGCTTGGCCTTAAGTGAGGATGAAGGAACCATCATTTGTCTTTAGTGTGACTCTTTCTCTTGCAGTGTTCACACCCTCCTTTTGATCTATGATCCTCCGGCTTGAATATTCCCTTGTTGGCTGTGACTAACTCCCCTTTACCACTGAATAGACCAAGTGAGCCTTGCTCTTTCTGGATTTGCGCACACACGACATCAAGACTAGGGAGCTTGTCAGACCTTAGAATGTGTTTGATGAGGTCATTGAAGGTAGGATTGAGTGTGAGCAGCAGAGCAAAGACTTTGTCTTGTTCTTCGCTCGTTGAGCACAGTCGGATCCATGGTGTTTGGCCTAAGCATCTCAAACTCTGCCCACAAAGATCTGAACTTACCGAAATGTTTGTTAAACTCCATATCCTCTTGACTCAGATCATTGATGGCCTTCTTAACTTCAAAGACACGAGTCAGGTTGGAGATGTTGCCAAATACCTTCTTGAGAGTCTCCCATAGTTCACTCGCCGTCTCACAGTACGAGTAAGCTTCGAGAATCGGGGCCTCAAGAGAGTTTTGGAGGATTGAGAGGACGGTTTGGTCTTCTTGGAACCATTTGGCTTCTTCTTCGAGTTTAGCCTCCTCTTCATCTTCTTTAATGATTTCTTTCTCATCGTTCTTGGTGGTTTTCTTTGGAGCTTTTCCACCTTCAATATGGCTCTAGAGTCTGCGGCCACATAATGCGGTTTTGGTGGTTCTTGACCACAAGAGGTAGTTTCCTCCTTTGAGGACGGTAGGTAGCACAAGAGGTTTCGAGTTTTCCATGGTTGTGTGCTATGGACCGTTGGGTAAACCTTTTAACTGGAGAATAAACTGTAAACAAAAGACTAGAGAAGAACAAGAGAGAATAGACTTTGAGAATAAAGAGAGAATCAAGAGAATAGAAGAGTCAAATTGTCAAGAACAACAACCTGGCTCTGATACCATGTTAGAATTGCAGAATAATAGAGAGTTACTTGATAGAAAAGATAGAATAAACCAACAAACTTCAATTAGATTATCTCAAATGTGTGTTACAAGAGTTGATATAGAAAGACAATAGGCATATAACCGTTAGTGCAGAATTAATAGAGATAGTGACATAAGAAGGTCTTCACAGGAAATCTCCTAGGATGAAAACGACCGGTGATCTTGGTTTGACTTCGCTGGGCTCGTCCACCAAGAGTCACATGTGACTTCTACCTCTTCTAGATTCTTCTTCTTATCAATCTCAATTCTCTTAAGGCCTCTGTTCCTCGTTCTGCAACTTGGACTACAGCCCACTTATCATTATTGATCAGACACTCGTACGGACGCTTGTGCGGACAGACTTGATCTCATGTCCTATCTCCCTTGATCAATAGTTTTTGCTTCTTCTTTGTTTTTGTTTTCCTTTATAGATCCATGTTTAATCTTGCTGTGTTTTCCATATTTGAAGCTCTTTCTTACATTTTTCCCAAAAAAGTAAAATTATTTTTATCTTCCCCGGGTTTGACACTACGATTTTGCAGAAGAAGGAAGCAGGGGATAAGGTTGAAGCTACGATGAGAAGGTAATCTCTTAGGCTAAGCTAAAGAAACAAGTAAAAAGATTTGGCGTATTTAGCTATTATTGGATTAGTTGGCTCAAAAAACCATTAGTTATAATAAGACGAACAATTAATGAACCATAATCTATAGTAAAAAGATGTCTTAGAATCTGAGAGAGATCACTTAGGTTCTAAGTTTGCTCAGAACAGCACATTCTAACACTTGTTCTGCGTATATGGTGGCATATATGTTACAGCTCTAGAGAGAAACAAGATGATGAAGCTCAAGCACCACCACAGGTATATATACATTTGCGGTCATGTATCTTAATTCTTGCATCTCATTGTATTTTTACAAATGCTTATGTTACTACAACCGCGATGGGAGATAGAATACGAGAAACGAAGAGCTGAATCCATGCAGAACGAGTTCGAGAGATTATGGCTGTTGAAGGAGTAATAAACTTCCCACTTTGTTTGCTCATGTTTTTTCCATTTTGGTTGCTCATGTTTTTTACACTTTGGTTGCTCATGCTTTTCCTTGAATTCTCACAGGAGAATGAGTGGAAGAGAGCTAGACAATATGACTTCCTACGATTTGTCTCTACTTATCAGTCAAATCTGCCAAGGATCGACAAGGATGTCATAACTTGTCAGATCTGATTTATTTATTTATAGTTTAGATTAATTTTGTTTTTTTATCCCTTGTGTCGGACTCGAGTTTCTTTACTTTGATCAAGTAAACAATGTTTTTCCTTCCAAAATTTTATTATATTAAGAGTATTGAATTAAAAGTATCGATACACGTTTAAATATCCGAGGAATGAAGTTGGATCCAAAATGTTTACGATGTTTTCTAACTGATTAAAAATCAATTATGTTTTATTTGTTTACTAATCTCACTCAGGTGGCGGGACTTTTCTCCCTTTACCACTGGACCAAAGCGACTTGGTTGACATAAGGAATTTAAACTTTAAACACATCAAATACTTTACTCATATGACAAGGATGATAATTTGATAATAAGCATAATTGCATCAGGCCTGGCTCATTATATTGGGTTGTGTGTGCAATATTTACAAAAGACGTTTTGTAATTTGTTTTGAAATTTGAGCTCTAGAATTGATTATCTTACTCAAATAGTATGGGCCAAGAACCGAGACTGCACATTATACTTGCTTTACGAACACCATTTCTATATGCTAAAATTGTTGGCAGGAACTAGATTTATGGTTTTACGGACTGAAAATGTTATTAACTACCACAATAACTCAAAATGACAAAACACATGTGAAATCTTGTGGCCTAAGCATCTCGAAATTTCTATGTTATTTCCCTGCTTTTGATTTCTTCAACCCCAACCTTAACTAATTCACATTCTCATTTATTTTTCTCTTCATATATAGATATAGTCCTCATGTAAAATAGTCCTAGCTAATTTTGCTGGAACGGTGAAACCACTCTCATATTCTTTTGGTAATATTTTTAGAAATTAGAAAGAAAATAAGAATAATTTAGAAGCTATATATAAAGTTTGTTCCACTAAAGAAAACCTCAAAAGTGTTAAATTGTCAGAGATAATTCATCTGTAACTTACTAACTTTAAAGTAACGGTGTATACTGAAGGTATAACACAAAACTGACGTACGTTACTAGAACTATGTTCGTGAATAGAAATAAAGATGAGATTCCTTAAAGCTAAGATAAAAAATCAACGGCCAAGGTGAAGCATATTTGCATAAGTCTATATACCTTCCATACTAATGCCATGCATGAAACTAGCTACCTGGTCCTGGACCCTCTACAATTCGAAACACACTGTACTAGGGAAAATCAGAATACAATTAGAAACAAAACTGATGGTTACAAGCTTTTTGTATACTTTTTGGGTGTACGTACGTAATGGAGAACACCACAAAGCACAAAGCATGCCTTGCACGTGTCAACAGCATCTGAACACGTTGCTGGATTCCCTTTTTATTTTTGTTCCTATGCATTATCAGTTTTGTATATAACAGTAAACTATTGCTTAGACAAATCAAAATTATTTTTTTAAAATCCTACTTTTGTGAAGTAACAATATCAAATCTAACACGTAAGCTCTATGCACAAGGTGGAGTGCAACAGTTCATATTTGTGGAGGGTATACGGTAAAGGTAGTGTGTGATTGCTGGATTCTCATTTTGTTCCTTGGCGATTGGGTTTGTATATAAAAGGTATTAAGACAAATTATATTTTCTTTGTTCTTTCTTTTATAAACTAGTTTTGGAAAGTAACAAAATCAATTGATTTTAGAATATTAATTTCTTGTCAAAGATTTAATATAAGTTTTATCACATATTTCACTTCTATAGAGAAAATTTTCAGGATCATGATGGCTTATAAGAACAAATCTTGAAGTGAAATGTTTGGGTATCTATTCTCTGGATTCACAACCCGTTGTTTGTGATTAGAGAGGAGATTTCCAAAGTGTTTTGGATAACTATAATCGTATAAAGATTTTTAGAAGCACTTTACATTAGGCTTTATGGTGGGATATGACATATCTATAGTCATATTCCGGAATCTGAACTAATATCACATAACTCATTTATGGTACTAAAATTTAGTGGACCACAGCTAGGAAAAAAGAGAAGTATTGGTGTGATAAATAAAGAAGCTCAGGAGTTCAGGAGAGTCAGGACTCTTTAACTCATTTAGCTAGCTGTTCTCTCTCTCTCTCCCTCTCTCTCTCTCTATAAATTAATTGATAAGTATATAAGTGTGAGGTAAGAAACTAGCTACAAGGAATTAAAAAAATGTTTGATAGAATATGTGAAATGTGGAGAGCAATGAGGAGTATAACGGCAATGGTGATGGTGCAGATAGCTACGGCAGGGCTAAACATATTGTTCAAGCTTGCCATGGAAGATGGTATGAACCCAAGTGTACTCGTGGCCTATCGTCTCTTATTCGCTACAATTTTCATGCTTCCTTTGTCCTTCATATTTCAAAGGTTGATTTTCTTGTATATGATATTATGGTTGTGTTTGTATGTTTTGATATTAATTAGATAATGTCTCATTTTTAAACTACATGTGATCGATTAGGAAGAGGAAGCCGGAGTTTACATGGCGTCTGATGTTACTAGCATTACTCTCAGGATTACTCGGGTACGTAGTCACTAATTGTCACAAACACATAAAAGAAAGAAGTTTTTTTCGTTTTTTTTTTTTTTTGGTTCTCTTGTGTCCCAAAGGTATGTGTTCATGTGTCTTTGTGACTTTGTCAAATTAAAACCACACTATTTCAAACTGAAACTGAAAGCTGTTTCGTTTTTTTTTCTCTTGTGTCCCAAAGTTATTTATATGCTCATGTCTTTGTGACTTTGTCAAACTAAATCCATCTTCTTTCAGATGAAATTTTTCTTTTTAAAAAAAAATCTAGATGGTTTGAATGTTACAGAAGTTTGATGCAAGACTGTAAAATTCATATAATCCTAAATAAGTTCAATTCTCTATAGATTTTTCAAAAATACATATCCACTAGATAGCTAGTTAAGTCGTCGGGTACTTAGGGTGGTAGTGGTACTAAGTAGCTTCAACCATTTTAATTAATCAATATTATCAACCAGTGGTTTTACATTAAGATTCAACATGTTACCAAAAACATAGAGGACTATAACACTTAATTACTGAAACTAGTACGTAGATGATAATATTTGATTAAAAGAATATATATATATATATATATATATATATATATATATATATATTGCAATTATAACACTTANGTGATAATTGAACAGTGTGGTAATACCGAGTATCCTAACCATTGCGGGTCTGGCTCAAACGTCAGCAACATTCACCTCCGCTGCTGGCGTTCTCACTCCATTGATCACTTTCATCATCGCTGCACTTCTTAGGCAAGTGACACACGTCTAATCAATTTGATTAATTAAGAGTTTAAGACCTTTTAATTAATATATATATATATATATATATACCATTATTATTATTTTTTTGGTCGGAATATTTATACCATTATTAAACAAAAGATATATAATCCATTTTCCATATAAAGGATGGAGAGTGTACGGGTTGGGTCCAGCGTAGGGTTGGCTAAGGTGTTTGGAACATTGCTTGGTGTTGGTGGAGCTCTTGTTTTTATATTCTACAGAGGAAAAGAGATTCATCTATGGTCAACTCACGTTAACCTAGTGACCCAATCACGTGATGCTACCACTCACCATATCTCTATCTTTGGGGCTCTTTTAGTTTTTGGCGGTAACATTTCCATTGCACTTTGGTTTTTATTGCAGGCAAGTTTTATCCTTTTCAACTTTCTTCTCCATGTATATTTTCATGTGTGTTTGTTTACTAAAGGCATATGTAACTCTTTTTTTGGTTTACAGGTTAAGATAGGCAAAATATTCGGAGGGGCTTATTGGAACGCGACACTAATGAACATGATGGGAAGCATAGTGGCTATGCTTGTCGCTTTTTGCTGGAAACACGATTTAAATGAATGGAGATTAGGATGGAATATTAGACTCTTAACTGTTGCGTATGCGGTAATTATATCAATCCATCCAAATCTTTAAGGGACTTGTTTGGTATATATGTATAGAAAATTCATACGAGACTAAAGAGAAGATTCATTTAAGGTGGCATTGAAAATTTGAAATATATAATTTATCTTGTCCATTGCAGGCAATTGTGATTTCCGGGATGGCGGTAGCTGTTAACGCATGGTGCGTCGAGTCTAGAGGGCCCCTATTTGTATCGGTATTTAGCCCTGTAGGACTAGTGATCGTAGCCCTTGTTGGATCATTTTTGCTAGATGAGACACTTCATCTTGGGAGGTACAAAACTCATGTATATTGTATTGTTTTTGTGGAGATGGAATTGATGTACGTATTTGTAGATAATATGGTTTATTTTTTTACTGGGCAACATTACAGCATCATTGGTACAGTGATTATCGTGGGAGGATTATATCTTGTGCTATGGGGTAAAAACAAGGAAATGAAGAGTGTCCTTACGGTCACCTCATCGGATCATATTGAAACAAATAAGACTAGCAAAGACATCACCCTCAACAATCTTCCTACATTAAGTAGAAATGTACCTTGAATCCTCTTACAAATCGACCATCGATCATATATAATGCTCGTTATATATTGAACAAGTGAGTGTTAACAGTATTCTTCTAACGACGATTTCTTAAAACCTTGTATGCCTTTGTTCTATACCACATTAAAAAAAAAACTCCATATTTTCAGATGTTTGATTATTTTCGAAAATAAGACAAAATTGTAAAATCTTTATTGGTTCTATTTAATTTCTGTTTTGAGGCATAAAAGATCTGTCATATTGCATGCTCATTTCACAGTGCCATCTCATTCACATATTATTTCATAACTTGTGAGCATAATATTTATCAAACTATTTTGATATGAACAAAGAATCTAATTTAAATTAGGAATGTAAACACACCATAGAGAAATTAGAAGAGAGATATGAGATGAAGAATCCACAAGAACAAATGGACAAGAAAAAAAGCATTTTTTGACTTAGTTTGCAAATTATATAAACCACACAGAAAAAAAGAAAAGATTTATACTTACAACGCAGCTAAAACAACTTAAACCGGGCAATGTGATTCAATGTATAAATAAATAGTCGTTAAAGCGAGAATAAAATCAGCAAATAAGACCTTAACGCTATACGAGTGTGAGAGAGGATCAAGTTTGAAGATAGAACCAGACAACTCGAACTCTCCCAAATCTCCCACCCCTTGGGTCCCTCACGTGTCACTAGGGAAATCTCGGCACACCAAAGCTCCAAATTCTCAGGACCTTCAGACTGCGCGTTCCACAAGATGACAATATTGTTAGCATAGTTGCAGCAGAGTCTGTTGATATCAAATCCCCACTGGTTTGAGTGTTGCAAGTCTTCCAAACCCTTCACTTCCTTCCAGTCCAACTCATTTGGCAAACACCATAGTATTCTCCCGCGGGTACCACGATAGAATAAGAATTCCCCAATGTCACACCAATCTTTTATATGTTCCGGGTTAAAATGTATTTTTCCGCTTCTTACAAATCTACATTTACTCGGAGAAAAGGAAAATTTTTGACCATCTTCATCCACCACGTAAAACTCCTTGTCATCATCATCTTGTATCAACAACACATTTTGTTGGATATTGAGGGGAAACGTGGGCGTAATCGTATACCTCTGCCCAGTTTGAGGAATCAGTGTCATCCTCGCAGCCTCCAAACACATATAACTTCCCGTCTATCAGGTTTGCCGATGTGGAAGCACGAGCCATCTTCATGGTGATAATATTATTAATAGCTCAACAAATATGATCAAAGATAGAAATAATAAACGATACAGCGTTCATAGAAAACGCAGCAACGTAGAATTGATAAACGATACAACGTTCATAGAAAGCGCAACAACGTCATCTCACCAGCAATAATCTCGGAGAGAGAAACCGGCTAACGATGAGGAGTAGAGTTCTTAAGAGGTTTACAAATCCAGATTATTGCTAAGGAAAGAAGATGAGCTAAACAAGTGCTCTTATACTACTAGTACCGTTAACAGTGTTAACGTTTATTAAACTATCGTCACGTTGACATTGTTCAACCGACATTCCCAGCTCCCAGCTCATCAATACAGCTCACTACTCACACATGACTCTCTTCTTCTTATCCTCTTCACCGTGCCATGTGCCAGCTCCCAAATGATATATCAAAGCTCTCATGTTCGAAGAACCTTGACCACAAGGTTCAAAAGCAGGAAAATTCCTCTTCAAGTCAAAGAGATACTCCCACGTTGCATTTGCTTCAGTCTCGTTGGTCCACTGAACAGCCATCATTGTCGCTGCGCGTCCCTGCCTCTTTACCATTTTACGATCCAAGATAGCCACAGGTTCCTTGATGAGAACATCCACAACCACAGATGGTAGCTGAGTCGAAGTGAGCACATTACCTACTATTGCTTTAAGTTGAGAGACGTGGAACACCCTGTGTATAAGTGAACCCTCCAAAAGCAGTAGCTTGTAAGCGACCTTACCACAACGATCAACTACCTTGTAGGAACCAAAATACTTTGGAGAAAACTTCTGATTAGAGCAAACCACCACCGAACCTTGACGATAAGGCTCCAACTTGACAAAGACGGAATCATCCACAGCGAACTCCCGTTCTGTGCGATGAGAGTCAGCAAACTGCTTCATCCGATGCTGAGCCCTTAAGAGATGAAATTTCAAAATCATGAGCATATGTTCACGTTCTTGCAAACTCCTCGCCACCACCGCCACTTTAGATTCACCAGGTAAATAAGGTAGGTGTAGTGGAGGTGCTAAAATTCAAACGGACTAAGTTGTGTTGCAGTGTAAAAATTAGTATTATATCGAAATTCGGCAAGAGGCAACCATTGGCTCCATAAGTGAGGACGATCACTGCACATACAGCGGAGATAAGTCTCCAAACAATGATTTACTACCTCCATCTGTCCATCACTCTGAGGGTGATAAGCACTGGAGAAGTGCAGATCAACACCCTGTAAAGAAAACAGTTCTCGTCAAAATGTATTGAGGAACACTGTGTCACAGTCACTCACAATAGAACGGGGGCACCCATAAGGCCATGAAATGGGCCGCTTTCGTCAATCTGTCCACCACCACAAAAATGATTGTTTTACCTGCAGATTCTAGGAGACCATCGATGAAGTCCATAGACAAATCAGACCAGATTGCTTCAGGGATAGCTAACAGTTGTAGTAAACCAGGATAAGCTGCATTATCATATATTTTCACTGTTGATAGATGGTACAACTGCAAATATAAGTTTGAATATCTACCGCCATTCCTCGCCAGTAAAACAAGCCTTTAACCTTTTGATACGTTGCATCTCTACCAGAATGCCCTCCCATACCAGAACAGTGCATCCATTGTAAGATAGAGTTCCGGAGTTGAGGATCATTAGGTACCACAATCTTACTCTTCCTCCGCAACACCAACTGTACCTAGGAGTAATGCTTCTTAGCGCTTGGATTTGAAGAGAGCTCAGCAATGAGTTGTTTTAACTCCGCATTCGTTTCATAATGAGCCTGAATATCCTTCAGTAAATCACATTCTAACACGGACATGTCCATATGGAGTACCTCTGCTCCATCCACTATAGACAATGCATTTGCAGCCACATTATCCTTACCCTGCCGATATTGTATTTCGTAGTTGAACTCCAACAACTTGGGAAGCCATTACTGTTGAATTGGCGTGTTCAATCGCTGTTTCAGTAGATACTTAAGGCTGCGTTGATCCGTTTTGATGATAAAGTGATTGGGGAGTAAGTAATGGCGCCACTTCTGGACAGCAAAAACCACCTCTAAGAGCTCCTTCTCGTAAAAGGATAGGTTCAACTGTTTACCCTTCAAGTGAAGACTAATAAAGGCTAAAGGATGTCCTTCCTGCATTAGCACGACTCTTATCCCCTTAGTACTCGCGTCCGTTTCAACCAAAAAGGGTTTGTCAAATACTGGTAAAGCTAAAACAGGAGCCTGACTCAATGCTTGCTTTAGTCTTGTAAAAGCCTCCAAAGCGTCTGGTGACCACACAAAAGAGTCTTTTTTAGTTAGCAGAGTCAAAGGTCGAGCAATTGTGCCAAAAATTTTGACAAAACACTGGTAGTACCCTGCTAGATCCAAGAATCCACGTAACTGCTTCAAGTTAATAGGTACTGGCCATTCTGCAACAGCGTTGACCTTGGTAGGGTCCGTAGACACTCCACCAACATTAATAAAATATCCCAAATACTCAACTTTAGCTGTTAAGGACCAAATTGTACATAGAAATTTGAGAATAGATAAAAAAAAGCCTTAAAACTCTTATATAATGAAAATGAGAGAGTATTAAAATGAAAACATATTCTTAATATTAAAATATTATAAGATAAATTTTAAAAACATGTATATTACTACTTAACTATTCTTAATATTTTTATTTTATTTTTATCCGCGTAATAACACGGCCTTGTCTAGTAAAATATAATCGGCCACAACCTATTTTCTCAATAAAAAAAGTAGGATAATATGATCTAAAACTAAATTATTGAGCTTAACAAAAAAAAAAACTAAACTATTGAGCTAAACATTAGATAGTAATCATAGTATATAATAATATGAAATATACTAATTTGTAGCTTACTTTGGGAGAACATGAAATTATATCAGGTTCGTCGATACATGCGCATGTTCTTAACTTCTTTTAGGGCATCTCCAACACACCTCTATATTTGCTTTTTAACTCTATTTAAGAGTAAATTCTACTCCAACCCATCTCTATTTCTACCTCTATAATAGAGATCTCTATTTTTTCCTCTATATATAGAGGAACTCTATTTTTTCCTCTATAATAGAGTTAAACTTTTTTATTTATAAAATGGTCCTTGAACTTTTAACACTTTTATATTTATGATCAAAATAAATAAATTATATATTTAATGGTCCTTAAACTTTTAACACTTTTATTATTTTATATGATGCAATGTATTTCTTTTAATAAATGTGATATTTAAATAATATTTATGAATGTTAACAATTTAAATAATATCATAATTTTATGAAAGTTTCACAAATACTAAAATAAATGGGTTAGTTTGCAATGTATTTCTTTTAATAAATGTGATATTTAAATAATATTTATGAATGTTAAAATTTTTAATAATATCATAATTTTATGAAAGTTTCACAAATACTAAAATAAATGGGTTAGTTTGCAACTTTTATAAGTAAAAAGTATTAATAATAAAGTAAAAAAGGAATCTCTACAGAATATTCTTTTTTAGAGGAAAAAATAGAGGTATCCATTGGAGCAAAAGTCACCTCTATTATAGAGTTCCTCTATTTTAGAGGTAAAAATAGGGAAAACCATTGGAGATGGTCTTAGACTTACTAATACGACATCATATGTAGACTGTGTAGTTTTAGTACCAAATAAATCCTACATTGACTTTTTTTTCTAGTTTTGTTTTCCGATTTAATTACATATTACTAGAAGATATCTTTTGCTATACAGCATAGATCAAAGTTTTTTCCAAAAATTATTATTATATTTCTTTCAAAATGTTATTTTGTATGAAATAGTATTTATTTTTAATATTACAATTGTTTGGTAAATTTACATATATTTTTTTGAATATTAATTATTTTAGAGTATTATAATATTTAAATTTGTTTGATGTATATTACAGTTTTATATTGTTGGTTTGTTGTACCTGCATAATAATTCTGCAAAATATTTTAAAGTAGTAATTATAATACTGTAATTGTGAGCAAATAAAATTTATTAATTTATTAACAACATAAATTTAGTTTTACTAGAACATTAAAACACACATTTCTTTTTTTTTTATATTGAGTAATATATCTTCTTTTTAAAAAATTCAAATTACAACATATACAGAAAATATACATATTTCTTAATCATAAGTATTATATAACAATTCAAAACAATTTGTAAATAAAATAAAATAAAGATGATAGAAGAATCATAATTTAAAATCTTAACAAAATCTTCCAAATATAATTATTAAAAATAATTATATTGTATACTTATATATAAAATCTTGATTTTTAAAATTCTGATTAGTTTATATTTTTAAAATTAATTAGTAAATTTTGTCCATAATTAATTAGAGAAAGAAAATATTTTTTTTTGAAACTTATAATTATTTAAAATATTTTTTTAGTCTAATATTAAAATTACATTTTTACCTTTATTGAAAAATTAAATACTTACCTCATACCAATGACATGGTAATGTAAAATTTTTTACATAGTTTTATATTTGTACTTCTTTATGATAATGGGTCATAAAAGTATAGCTGGCCTTTATTGAGAGGCCCAAACAAACGTGAACATTGAAATCCAACGGTCAAGATTTCGTTCTCGGTGGAAAAGTTATAAGATAATCTTAGCCGTCGAAAGCTTCTCTTTTTTTGTGAGGGTTTGTTTTGTCGTCGTCTACGCAGTCTCCACACAAACTCTTCCCACTTCTGTTTCATAGTTTCCCTTTCCCCTGTTTGGGTTTTTACGGCGGCTCTAAACCTGTTTTCACAGGTTTTTTTTTTGTTCTTTCTTATTATAAGCCTTCTGGATCTCTGTATGATGTGTTTGGCTCTTGGACAATTCTGAATACCATATGCTCCAAATTGTGATTTCAGAATTCTCTGTTTTTTTTTGTACCTTAAGATTGAAACTATTGTCAATTGTGTTATGTTTTGGAAACTTATGGTGTATTATAATTGTAAATTTTGACAGTATTTGTTCTGTCTAGTCTATGATAAAGTCAAATACATGTTACATCTGTGCCAAAATGCACTTTGAGCTTAGAAAGCTTAGACAGTTGAGTAAAAGGACAAAAGTGGAGTTGCTTAGCATAGCATATTACATCCGATGGAAGTTATTGGACCATAGAGTTAGATATGGTGTTTGGGGAGGACCAGAAGTTGCGTTTGCAGGAGCAGAAACCTTGTCCAGAGCAAGGAGTTTTCGACGGAGCAGAAGATGAACACCCCTTACAATATGAGCTTCTGATTAGAGAGTAGAGCCATGCAGTCTTGCATTACGTTCCTTCCAAATGTTGTAAATGAGAGCTGAAACACTAGCTTGATAATAATTACATTAGTCCTCCTACTTGTGGTAGGATTCTTAATCCAAGTAATCAAGCTAGTAAAAGTTTGGAGTCAGGTTGGAGAACAAATTAGGCAAAGAAATCTGACCAGAGGATGTTGGAGAAGTTGCACTGGAAAAATAAATGATCCCTTGATTCAGTTCAAGAGAAACAGAAGAGCCAATTGGCTGGAACTGGCATGTTCATCATAATATTGATTAAGCTGCTATTAGAGAACAAAAAAAAGCAATTACATAATTTTATGTAACTTATGTCATATTATCATGTTAATTTTGAAATTAATTTTTGTTTTTTTGGTGGAATTGAAATTAATATTTCTTGATAAATCTTTTCATTAATTATTTACGTATTTTGAATGGTTCGAAAACAAAATAGGGACGTAACTCAATTTTGTCATCTATATTCGTATTATTTTTAAAAATTCTTAACCTACATGCCTTTCTTGGAAATTGATTCTCCAAGCATCCTTTGCAATCGCTGATTCGTACAAGAAAAATCACCAAAGATTCTCGAGTTGACATAGCAGAGACCATACGACACCGTCCTAGACACAGAAAATGAGAAAAGAATAACTCATTCACTCGTATAGGCTTCGTGTTGCCTCTTTTTAAAAACATGTACACGTATTTAAGCATAAATGCATATATTTTAGATTCTACCAACAAAAAAAAAAAAGATTGGAAATATGACATCTGCGTATCGTCCAAGAGTTATTGTTAATGGAACAAGAAGAACAAGAACGTTCCATTACTTCTATTGTCGTCATTGTAGCCGTACCATTAGGCTGACTAGCTATGGTCTATATGGTCCCTTATGTCCTTTCTGTTCTAGAGAGATCAATCTTCATGATGAGCTTGACATTATGAGGCCAAGTCGACCTTATTGGGATAGCGATACCGACTGGATCACGTTTCATCTTGTCAACCAACCGAGAAGTAACCGGTTCAATCATGATGATCTAGTTTACAATACCGACGAGGAATTCGCTGATGTGATGCCTAGCGTACAGATCGGTCCACCACCTGCCTCGCAATCCGCCATCCAGGCTGTGAAAACGGTGATAATCACGGAAGAGGATTTAGCGAAAGAGAAGGTTTGTGCGATATGCAAGGAGGAGTTTGAAGTTGGAGAGGAAGGAAAAGAATTGAAATGCGTGCATTTGTACCATGCAAGTTGCATTGTGTCTTGGTTGAACATTCACAACACTTGTCCCATTTGTCGCTTTGAGGTTAACTTAGGTGTTTCCGAAAGTAACCTAGAAGAAGGAGGGTTGTCTCACCACGTTAACTATGATCGAACAAATCGGTTTAGGACTCGAGTATGTTCTTTGTGGCCTCTCCGAATGATGATTGATTGGGTACATAATCTCATAGGTGAGATTCCAACTCCCAATATAACTTTTATGGCTTTCCTATTATGCTTTTACGTTTTTTAACTATGATATTTTTAATTAACAATTAAGAATATATATTATAATTTCGCAGATATAAGAATAACAAACTCTTGACAAAATAAAAGTTAAAGAATTGCAAACAAGAATGTAGGAAACTAGGAAAATTGACTACATATTAAGTTAATAATGAAAGAGAGGGAAGAGAAAACTATATAAAGAGGCAAAGAGGGTAAAAGGCTAGAAGCGGCGTTTATGGAACATTTTATGAAACAAAACTTTGGCATTAGCAAGACTATATATGCATAATGCATTAATAATTATCTTTTATTCATTTGTAAGTTGTAACAACATGTAGTAAATAAAAAAATCTTGGTACGTAATAAGCTCATGTTCTCTACTAGCTAGGGTCCCATGATCCCTCAATCGTCTGAAATCGCATTGTCTCCCTCCCTTTGTTTGATTGTTTCTTTCTCTCTCGAAGACAGTTTAGTTGGTACGGTTTCAATACCCTCACCACCAACCCTTCTTAATTGCAGATTATCTTTTTTCGTCTGATTTTGTAAAACCGGGTTAGTGACTTTTCGGTTTGACTTTCCATGGACTTCTCTACTCTTGGTGTACCTTCTTTTATTCTCATGCATTCTATAGAAAAACTCTTATCAAGAGAAAGCTTGGTGATAGAATTTTAATTAGGTGGGTGATCTGATTAGAATAGTCGTTAGAATAAGATAAAAGTGACAATGAATACCAACAAGTCAACACACTCTCGAAACCCATAACAAAATTAACTCAAGCTATCGTATATTCGTATCTAATCAAATTATCAACATGACAACATCCAATCATCCATCACCCAAGTTGTATTATAATACTAATTTTCATACTTATAAATACATGCCAAACACAACAAATATAATCAACCCTTCAAAAATAAAAAATGGTATATGAAAACTGCACTTTTGTTTTCCAAGGTCTTCATGGCATCATTATCATCTCTTTCCCACGCACTTTTACTTAACGGCCTCCTAATTAAACGCCGTGCAAGTAACTGGTCTCTTGCATTGTTCCCTTAACGGAAACTTAAACGCCTCTCCACTCATTGGCGCTACCGTTCACTTGGTATGCGACGGCTCAAGCACTGACCTAGCCCAAACTGTCACAGATCAATCTGGAACATTCAACATCATGCTCAGACTCCTAAGCGTAACTAACTTTGACCTACACAGATGCTCCATTAGGGTTAACCTTCCGGTGGCCTCTTGTTCTGTCTTCCCGTCCACTGGTTTCCTCTCAGGCTCACTGGGCTTCCAATCAACTCTAGGAAATGTGGCCTGTCTGGTTTTTACCGGACCCATACGGCCATACGTAAAAACCTTTGATTGTCCATTGACACGTACCGTACGCGCTCGTTTGTGCTTTAAGGAAAAAAAAAAATTACTGCAACTTGCTGCATATAAGTTGTAGTCTGTCGTTGTTTGTCATAAAGAATAATAAGCGAATAAGCGATGCATATGCACCAGCCAAGACACCATATGTTGAGCTTTCTTTTGTAACTTCTTTTATTAGTTTTATCATCAAAAATAAATTTGTATTGTGGCCTTGTGGGTACCCAACCGAATAGATTTTGTTAATTCAGTATTTAAAAAAAAAAAAATTGATGTGTCTAGTTAAACTTTTATTTCTTTTTTAAAAATATAAAAATAAATAAATTTAAGATCAGATAAATGTTCAAGATATGAATTAATTAGCCAATTAAAATCTCTTAATTATAAAACAAAAAAAGGAGATTATTCTTTGCACTTTTATATTCCACAGTGTACTTTTTATAATAGACTTTGATGTCAAACAACATGAAGAAGAAAGAAAAAAACACAACAAGATCATGGCTTCTATTTTTGGAGAAGATGCACTAGAGGGAAGCTTTGAACTATACTTTGTTATAGCTATTCTTAACACAATAAGTGCATGTTATAAACGTGTCAAGAGTGTGATCCTAATGCTACTGAAGAATGATTTTGGTCATCATGATTGTTATGTTTGTATTTTTATGTTTTAATGATGCAAATATATAAATATGGAAACGGATGACCCTAGGACGATCTGAGGGCTTAACTTCAAGATTTTTCAAAGCTATATGTAGCACTGTAAGCAAATACTTGAGTAGAGGCGTAAACTAAGATGACTACAAAATTTGTGCATGTACTATTTCATTCTCTATAGGAAAAGGCTGTTACAAAAAAAAAAAGGGAGAGGTTAAAAGCATATAGATCATTTAAAATAAAACATCGGCCCTATATGCACTATGGAGGCCAAAATTAAGATTTAAAAAAAAAACAAAATAAGAATGGGTTGAATAATATTGGAGAAGTGGTTGAATAATATTAAAAAAAAAAACCAGATGGTTCTTTTACTAAGTTGCGTGCTAAACGACCAATTTTGGGACGTCTTACTTTTCAAGAGAGGTTTAGGAGTGCTACTTTTGCACTGAGTATCGACACAGGTTCTGCAATTCTCCTAAGCTCAAAAATTGAAGCAATTGCTCCTGGATTCACACTAGGACTTACTGGCCTTGTGAATGTAAATCTCCCTAACCAAAATTCTTTTAAGTTATAATAAGAATTTTGTATAATCTTGTTCTTATTCACCTTTATATTGATCAATAGTGTCATTTATTGATTCTCATTTTATGCTTTTCTTTTCTCGCATATCGAATTGCTGATGTTGCATTGAACACAAACATTGAAAAAATATATTCAATCCATTCAAATTGAAAAGTTGAAAAAATAAACTAATTCTACGGCAAAAATATTCAACTTATTCAACTAGTATTATTGTGGAGATGAATGGATTGAATAATATTCAACTCAATTTTGTTCAACTTAATATTTTTCAATTGTTTCAATTCTAAGAGCAACCATTTGCCGCCTATATACATCTTAACAAAAGTGCATATTTTAAATGTGTCAACAATGTGATTCTAATGCTAATGAAGAATGATCTTGGTCATTATTGTTATGTTTGTATTTTTATGTTTTAGTGACGCAAATATATGAATATGGAAACGTATGACCCTAGGACGACCTGAGGGCTTAACTTTAAGATTTTTCAAAGCTATATGGAGCACTGTAAGCAAATACTTTACTACTTTAGTAGAGGCGTAACCTAAGATGACTACAAAGTTTGTGCATTACTACTTCATTCTCTATGGGAAAGGGCCTGTTAAACAAAAAAAGAATTAAAAGCCCAATATGCAGGCCCAAAGTTAAGATTAAAGAAAAAAAGGAAAAAACCATGATGATGTGTTCCTCCTAACCACACGCGCGTATATTGGAATCGTCGAGCCTCTCTCTCTCTATCTCAAAATTCAAAATCAAAATTCAAAATCACTTTTGAGTTCTCGTGAAGCTACAAAACCGATCTCTTCTCATCACGACGATACGTATCCAAATTTGCTAAATCAAGAGACGAAGAAGATTCAAATTTGCTACAATGGTGAGAATTCCTGGGGTTTTTCTTAGAGATCTTAATTTTTCAAAAACCCTAATTTTTTTTTTTTTTTTTTTGCTTTTGTGAGATTGTGTTTTGATTCATGAATTTTCTGAATTTGTTGTATTACTGAGTGTGATTCAGGGAGGTGAAGGAGAAGATCTAGAGCCGCTTTTTGATTATCGTCGTGTTCAGCCAGCCAATTTTGTTTGTATTGATGGTGAGTTTAAATTTGGTGACTGAGCATCGCAAAGTAATAAAGTTGAGTTTTTTTTTCTAAATTGCTCTATTTCGTTTGAAAATCTTTGTAGACGATGATGATGATGCCTCGGTGACTCCTATTCCAAAGAGAGCTAAAAAAACTTCACAAACTGTAAGAAAGTGATCTTTTATGATTGGGTTCATTGAGCTCTTTGTGTTTAACTTAAAAATCCACAATGGGGAAGGAGGAGAACATATTATAGAAAGTTAGGGATTGTAAAGAGTTTAAAGTGTGTTTCTTTTAAGTTTTTTGGTTACTGATTCAGTTTTAATTCAGAGTCTAACTAAACCTATGATGAATATTATCATCCCTCTTGGAATCTTGAATCATTGTTTTGGTTTTTGAAACCCATCGATTTGCTTTTGTGTAGGTTGAAAAGTTAGATGATGTTGTGAAAGTGATTGAAGTAACGGGTGATGAAGATTGGTTGATTCCTCCGCCAAAGGTTATCTTCGACAAAAATAAGGAATCTGTTGAAGATTCAACCATTAAAGCATTGAGGTAGTTTTCTATGTCTGCTTATAATCTCATCTGTAGGCTTCCCACGTTGCTGTTAGAGGCAACAGTTTTTTTTCAAAATTCCAAATTTGTAGCTCTTGGTTGGTTTAACTTTCCCAGAAAAGCTTTAACTTGCTCCCCCCCCTGCTAATTCTATCTTAGTATTTTGTTAATGCATCCTGATGATATGATTTCGTTGAGTGTAATGTCATTTCCTTCTACTTTTATTTTGCTATCCCTGAAGAGTCTTATTGTTATACTTCGATTTCTATTCCTAATTTGGAATATGTAATGTAGGACGAAGAAGATGGAGCTCATGTCATTCACAAAAACTGTAGCGGATGTGATGCAGGAAGTTGAGGAGTCTGCTAAAAGGGAGATTGAAGTATCACTCAATCCACCTTCAGAGGCTGCTTATGAGGCACCACCAGGGCCTACGAATGACAGGGCCAAGATTGTCATTACAATTCAGGACAAAGATGGGAAGAAGCCATACCGAGTGTTTGCGGTTAGTTTTTTTTTGCTTCTTGCGGCTCACTACCCAACTTTCCATCAACATGTAGCTTGCTAGGCAAAGTTTGTATGTGGGACAAGTAGGCATAAGAGTTAGTTGTTATGTTCACCCTCGCTAACATACAGATAGCTAGATATTACGAGCTTTCTAGGAAAGCATGAGTATAGATTGGGGATTGAAAGGGGTTGAGTTTTTGAGTAGTGTCCCTGTCCTTAACAATGTGTAAATTATGAGATGCCTTTGTATACTGATGTAGAATTGGTATTTTCTCGTTTTCTTGTAGGATGAGAAGTTTGAGCAGGTTTTCAAAATGTATGCAGACAAAGCTAAGCTTAACCTGCAAAATCTTGTATTTATCTTTGACGGTGATAAGATTAATCCATCGACCACTCCTGTTGAACTTGATATGGAGGATCATGATATGATCGAAGTACACATCAAAAAAAGTTGACAAATAGGTAACTGATGAAAGTCCTCAATCTTTTCTTGGGTCTTATTCCTGATACGATGATGCTCATTATCTTTGATTGGATTCAGTCAGGCATAAAATCAAACTGAAACCACACCTGCATGTTGCTTCTGTCTGCCAAATCTAGAATGTCAATCCGTTCAACTTTATGGAAACCACCAGAGTTTTGTTTTGTACATCAACATGGGCATGGAAGGGGATCTCTGCTAACAACACTGGTGTTTGTATCTGTGACCTTTCTCATTTTATCGGAATCATTTCTTTCTTTCTTTCATCGTTTGGATAGTAGATTCAGCTTTTTATTTAGGATGTACAATATATAAGATAAACCGGAACCATTTTGATCTTAACTAAACCAAGGAAATCCATTCTGAAATTGCCTGACAATTTTATAACAATCAAAACTATTGTGTAAGCAGTATGCTACCATCATGATTGATTAAAAACTAAAAAATTACTATTGTGGAAGCAGTAAGCTCCATACGTACTGACCAAAACTCCTACAGAATCATCTGCTCATTGTAAATGTCGTTTTAAGAGAATGAAAAAGACATCTCTTTCGTTAAGAAAATAAATATATAAGATATTTTTCTTCTAAAAAGCGTATTGTATAGTTTATCTTCTTTAGTTCAAGTTTAGTTTGAAACCGGACATTTGTAGTTATGTTTGGTCCGGGGTTGGGTACGACATGTGGCAAGGACTTATTGGATAGGAAAAGGTAAGCTTAGAGATGATGGGTCGAGAAAGAAGCTGTCATAGTGTTACATACGTCCGTCGCTTCCCCATATCTCACGTGCATAAGGATAACGTAATCACCAATTTGTAAGTCCCCACCTTTTTATCTACGTGGCTTTGCCACATCATCCTAACCGACGGATTTTATCAGATTGGAAAGTTCTTAAACAGAGAAAGCGTTTTTTTTTTTTTTTTTTGTCACCAATCTCTGGTTTTGTAGTTCTCTCGTCGGTAAAAACTTTTTCCTCTCCTTTTTCTATTTACTTTTATTGTTCGATCTTTGAGATCTCTGATCGATTTATAAACTTTTTTGATGTAACAGGGACGAATCTCTTTTATTATGTTATGAAAAAAAAAATGGAAAGAGTATGCGAGTTTTGTAAAGCGTATAGAGCAGTGGTTTATTGTATAGCCGATGCAGCGAATCTTTGTTTGACATGTGATGCAAAGGTTCATTCAGCTAATTCACTATCTGGACGACATTTACGAACGGTTTTATGTGATTCTTGTAAGAATCAGCCTTGTGTTGCTCGATGTTTTGACCATAAAATGTTTCTTTGCCATGGATGTAACGATAAGTTCCATGTTGGTGGTGAGCATCATAGAAGGGATGATGTGGCGTGTTACACCGGGTGTCCTCGTGCTAGAGATTTCGCGGTTATGTGGGGTTTTCGAGTTATGGATGATGGTGTTTCGTTAGAGGAATCTTTACGAATGGTTAAACCTAAGGGACGATCCGAGATGAAAAAGGTTTGAATCTTGTTTTGTATATATATTCGTTACTACATGACAGTAGACCAAGAGGGAACCACAACGGTCTTGATTTATAGGAAGAGTCCTCAACCCACTCGATAAAACCACTAGGCCATATGCTCTTGGTTGTTTTGTATATATGTTTAAGCTTTGTAGATGAATAGATCTCTCTGTAGCTGATGTACCGATGATTTTGATGGTTTCAGGTGCAAAGAGAAGCTGGTTTTCTCTTGGAACAGATTCTTGAATTGGAGAAACTTCAGCTCAAGGAAGAGAATGATGATTTGTCTTTGGCAGAACGAGCTGATCCATCTCCATTGGAGCTTCCAAAGAAATCAGAAGA
>NC_025689.1:29609689-29629795 GCF_000633955.1 Camelina sativa
CGGAAAAGAGCTGATTGTTGATTTTTCACACTTGTCATCGTCTTCTACACTTGGTGATTCCTTTTGGGAATGCAAAAGTCCATATAATAAGAACAATCAGGTTTGGTTTTATATATCATACATTACATAGTCTCTTTGTGAAACCACTATTTACATGAGATTAGCTCTGTTTCTTGCAGTTGTGGTATCAAAACCTACAAGACATTGGAGTTTGTGAAGAGACCGTTTGCGATGATGATGACTTCCATATACCTGACATTGATCTCACTTTCAGAAACTTTGATGAAGAGCAATTTGGAGCTGATCCTGAGCCTATTGCAGACAGTAACAACATGTTCTTTGCTTCTTCCTTAGACAAGTCAAGAGAGGTTTAAAATCTTTTAATACTAAATCGGTTTTATACTTTCATGTTATAACCTAAGATCTCTCTATCTTTTAATGTGTTTCAGATGAAGACATTTTCTTCGTCATTCAGTAATCCCATATTTCCACCTACACCAGCTTCATCATCTATCTCATTCTCAAATAGCCAAACCGACTACCCTCACAATCACTCAGAGCAAGTAATCTCATTTTGTTCCCCTCTCTCTAACAATGCACGTCAAAAGGCTATCTCAAGGCTCAAGGAGAAGAAGAGAGCACGAGCGTAAGTCTTAATAATAGAGATGAACTTAATTCCCATTCATAGCCATACAAAAAGAGTATATCTTAAACATTTCATAATCTGGGTTCAGGGAGGAGAAATGAGCTTAGTATGGTTCCCAAGACAACGCATAGCTACTGGATTGCACCATGCCATTTTGTACATAAGACTCACTAATCTACCATTTCATCTATTTTAAATTTTTACATGACTCAGTTTCTTGCATGTAACTGTGTATCTGAAACTGATTATTTTGTTTCAACATCTACTTTGTTTAATCACAGACAGGTTCTTACACCAAATTCACCAGAAATGACTTTTTATCAGTAAATGATAAATCACAAAGGTTACTTAACAAACAATGACATTGACACAATGATGATAAAGGAACAGTGTAAATAGGGAAACTTCTGTGTTACCAGAATCATAATTAGTACTGTTTTTTGATGAATCTTGACAAGACACATTACAAAAGGGGTTAGTTATAGTTGTGATAAATAAGCAAGTTTTGTAAACAAAAAAAAAATGACCAGTATGATCCCTTGAAAATAATCTTCAAAATCAAGCAATTAGTTGAAACAAATGATTCTCTTAACCACAATTGGACCATATTATGAGTATCTCCAGCTACTTATGGCTTCTTCCTACTTATTAGATCACACACACTCCTCTTTAATCATCTACATCAAATATTATAATATAAAGTTTTAACATATGCTCAAAAATATAGTGGCATAGCCATAATTATTGATCGCTCGATTTGTTCTGTTAAACCGTAACAACCACATAATTTTTTTTTCCTTAATTACTTATTTAATTTAAATGATTAAATCCTTATAATTTCCCTCGCGATGCGAATCGCAAAAGCACTGTATAAATACTCTGTGTAGCTTCCTCTCTCGAGTTGCTTTCTCTCTCTAACTTGAAACCTCTCTCTCTAACTCTCTCTCTCTAGAGCCAAGAAAATTTTCTCAGTCGTTCGTTTCGCTACATTTTCTCGGCAGTTTCTCTCGTTTTCCCGGCGGTATTTCTCTCTTACTTCAGGTGATCTTCTATCGCTTTTACTTGTCAATTTCGTCTCCGATTCTTGAATCGAATCGTTCGATTTTGAAATCGCTGTGAATCTTTAGATGAGATTATCTTTCCCGGAAACTTAGATCTGATTCTTTTTCTCGGGAAAATTAGATCTGATTTTGAACTTTCCGATCATCAATTGCTTGAATACGGTTGTTTGATTCTTCGCGATTCCGTTAGAGATGCTTAATTTTTGATTTCTTTGTGGCGATTGTGTAACAGAACTTCCGGAAAGATGGAAAACGAAATCGCGCCGTTTAACTACAGCGGAAGCTCAGCCGGTGTCGTCGGAATCAAGAAATCCCAAGGAGACTCGTCCTGCGGCGGCGGCGGAGGTGGAGGAGTCGTTACGTCGTCTCTATTCTCTGATCAGCTCTACAAATCGAGTCGCAACATCATGCAGCAGCGTCAAGATATGGTGAATCGAGAGGCGTTGTGTTACACGCGTCTCCATGAGGCTTCGCTGGAAGCAGAAGCGCTTCGTCTTGAGAACACTGAGCTCCGATCGATGAATCGTCACCTCAAGAATGAGCTTAACAGTCTCATCAGATCCTCGATCCAGAGCCGACTCGATTCCGATAGGGTTCCGTTGCGGATGCTTAGCAATCTTTCGATCGGAGGTAAAGACGCTGACGGAGTGGAGAATCAGAACCGTACGGTTAAGCGAGATGACGTTAGTGATGAGAGTCCGACGAGTGTTATGGAGAATGAGGATATGAACCGTTCTTCGCTCCCTAAGAGCATCTCTGTGAGATCTAGCGGTTACTCTAAGGCGAGCCAAGGTGGTGGTGGAGCTGCTCAATCTGGTAAATCTCGTGGAACCGTACCTAAGACTGGGACTTGTGGTGGTCAGCTCAGTACCACGGTAATTATCTTTTTGCTTCTTTGTTTTCTTTGATTACTGTGGGTTTGAGTCAAGTTTAGTAATAATTTGGTTTAGTGTTTTGGTAATCATTGAGAATGTTGACTTGGTTCACTGTTGAATGTGATTACAATCAATGTTTGTTACAGTTGACTGTTCTGCTTGTAACATTCGTACATTTGGTGGTCTAGGCAAAAGGTTTTTGTGTGGAGAACTCAGTCAATTAAGTGTAGTTTTAGATTCTTGAGCAGGGGAAAGATACAAAAGAAGAAATGTCTTGATGCTGTTTGCTTTCTCTGAAGTCTGAACTATAGTTGTAAGAGTAATGGTGATGAATGAAATGAAATGATCAGAGAGGAGGCTTTAATTAGATAACCAATGTTGGTAACAATTTGCTGTTCTGCTTGTAACGTTTGTACATTTGGTAGTGTAGGTAAAGAGTGTTTCTGTTGAGAAGCAACCTTATTTATAAACACTCATTCAACTTAAGTTTGATCAGGAGTTAGAAAATAAAGAAAAAACTGTCTTGATGATGTTTGCTTTCTCTGAAGTCTGAACTATAATGGTGATGATTGAATGAAATGCAGAGATATAGGAACGGTATTAGTTTAGTGTTTTCTTAAATAGGTAATCATTGAGATACTATAGATTTGATCAACTGTTGAATGTGAGCTACATTATGATTCCTATCTGCCCTATTTTGATGATACAGAATCATCTAGCAACTCTGCTTTCGTTGAACTATAGATGTAAAAAGAGTATAGGTGGATGCATGAATGAAATGCAGAAAACAGTATATTTGAGAGGAGGTTTTTAACTAGAGTCGATTTTGGTTTAGTGTTTCGGGAAATAGGTAATCATTAGGACACTATATAGACTGTTGAATCTGTGCTGCGTATATGATCTGTGCATGTTCTATTCTTCTGCTTTCTTTGAAGTATAGATGTAAAGAGTAATGGTGGATATATGAATAAATGAATTGCAGCAAAAGGTGTATGTGCGAGGAGGAGGAGGGAAGAAAGAAGATCAGGAGGAGGAAATAGAAGTGGAGGTCTACAATCAAGGGATGACAAAGACAGAGCTGTGCAACAAATGGCAAGAGACAGGGACATGCCCATATGATGACCACTGCCAATTCGCTCACGGCATTAAGGAACTCCGCCCAGTGATCCGCCATCCCCGTTACAAGACTGAGGTTTGCAGAATGGTTCTTGCTGGTGATATCTGTCCTTATGGTCACCGTTGCCACTTCCGTCACTCACTATCCGAGCAGGAGAAGCTCGTGGCTGCTGGTTACAAACCCAAGTCATCCTTGAAGCTGCTTACATGACGCAGGTTTTCAAAACCCAAGTCCTCCTTCCGGCTGCTTACATGACTTCAAGGTAAAGCGAAAAAAAAGGGTCCGAAATTCATACATACGGAAAAAGGTCTGAAACTCTCAGATACACAATACTCCACAGATAGTACAATGATGGTGTTGATAGCTATTGAAACGATTGGCAAATATAGCATTTGGTAAAAAGTGAATAAATAATGTGCATAAGTAAGAGCGTCCTGGAAACAGTTTGAGTCTAGTAGTTGTTGTTTGATATTTTTTTTTCTGGTTTATTCTGAGACTTTTAAAAAGTGTATATCATCGGTTGTTCATATGTGGTGAATGAACTAGTTATAAAAGGAGTCTTTTGGTACTACAGAGCCTATATTGATATACTTTGTACCTATTTGCACTAAACAAGAGGAAAGGCCGTACATATTATTTGAACGAAGCGAGGCTTAAAATAGAGAGGTCTAATTCATCAATGTAAGAAATATCAACGTAGTGTTTGTGTATGTAGTAGGAGGGACTAGGGATATTGTAAATTTCTTAATGGGAGGTTTTAGATATTCCATGTAAATATTAATATCGTATCTACTATCTAGATTAATAACATACTTTCACCCTAAGCACATAACTCTAGACATGTTCTCCCGATTACAAACTTTGTGTAAAAGTTTTGTTAGAATTATACTATGATTTTGAAAAAAAAAAATCAAATGACAAAGAACATCTTAGTCAATAAAGTAAAAAATCAAATGACAAAGAAGAACATCTTAGTCAATAAAAGTTCATGATAAAAGTTGAACATTTAATTAACCACTAGGAGATATCCCATGCTTAAAGCACGGATCAATATTTTAAAAAAATTTATAATATAATAAGAAAACTATTGTTATATTTTTTAAAAAATGTTATTTTGTTTGAGATAATATTTATTTGTAAATCTATTAGTTTATTTGAATACTAATTATTCTAGAATATTATAGTATTTTATTTTTGACGTATTATTACAATTTTATATTGTTTGTTTGTTTTATTTGCATCATTATTTTATAAAATATAAAATAGTAATTTTAATATTATAATTGTGAACAAATAAAAATTATAATTTATCATCTTTATAAATTTAGTTTTACCAATCCGCCAATGTGGAAATTAAAACACACATTTTTCATAGATTGAGTGATATATCTTCGTTTTAAAAAATTCAAATCATAACATATGCAGAAAAAATTCTGCATTTTATTAATGATAAATATTCTATGAAACTTCCAAACAATTTGTAAATAAAATAAAATAAAGATGATAGGACAATCATAATTTGAAATCTTAACAAAATCTTCAAATTTAATTATTAAAAATAATTATATTGTATACTTGGATATAAAATCTTAGTTTTTAAAATTCTGATTGGTTTATATATTTTTAAATAAAATATTTACTAATTTCGCCTATAATATATTAGAGAGAGAAAATATTCTTTTTTTATTTTTTTAGATTTTTTAATATTTGATCTATGAGTGTTTTTTATTTTCTAGTTAATTATATTTATTTAAATTAAGTAATTAAGCTTAATTAAAATTTTCTAATGGCAATTGAATGTAATTTTTTACATATTTTAAGATTAGTTTCATATTTGTACTTTCCAATTAATATAGTAGGATGAGCACAGCTCACGCTTTTGTCACCACTTTTTGTAAATGACATTTTTTCCTTATTTTCACTATTTTCTTTTGTACATTGTAGATATTAAAAAAAAATACAGGTACTTATTTTCAGTTTTAAACCTTAGATTAATAATTTATTTTAAAGCAATAATCTTAAATTATCTAATTTATATTCTAATTTAATAAATTAATTATAGTGTATTTTCTTACATTTCAAGTCATACATAAAATATACATTTGTTCCAATTTGGAAAATTTTTGGGTTCCAAAAAATAATTAATGTTTTATAAATATTCTATTGTTATGTAGATCAGTAGATGCCTATTATCAGCCAATTAGTGTAAATCCTAAACCCTAATATGTATCCCTATACATATGTTGTATTATATGGAACAGATGAATAATAGAGAAAACTATTTCCCTAAAACCTCTGTGCACAACATAAGAAAGTTTATTTGATGTTTAACTTCTATCTATTTTCAACTTGTGATTCAGAAACATATGCATTTATTGTAAAAAAAAATTTGGTTGACTAAAATTTTACATTCAATTTAATTCAAAAAAAAAAATTGACAAGACACATGTTTCTCACCACAATTTTAAATAAAATAACAAATTATATATATAAATGTATGGTAATGTTGGAATTATAAAACATATACATGGCTTTTGTAAAACCAACTAAACAGAAAAGGTAATGCTATAAGAGTTTACATATAATTAATTATATATTTTTTAATACTTCAATATAATTTTTTGAAACATAGTATTAATAACGACGACTATTAAAAAATTATGAGTCAAAATTTTTATAAATGATATGTTGACTAACTATGTTTGGTTTTTGCTGGATGGACAACATCATAACTTTTTAAACTACAGTCAAAGAATTTATACTATTACTAAAAACTGATTGAATTTTATACTATTTTAAAAATTTTCTAAAATTCTTATCGTTTTTATTACAAAAGATGACTACTGAAATACATTTTTCAAACTATATTTTCAGCCACTAGAAGTTTCATAAGATTTTTAAATATATGAAATTAAGAAATTCTATTTCAGACATAATAGTCTGTCTTTTTTTCTTTTACACCAAAAAGTCAAAATGATGAAATTAAAATTAAGAAGTAAATTAATTCATATACTATTCATAAGTCTATTATTTGCAATGTATGACTTAGTTGGGTCCACTGATTCTATCTTTTCTTTTATATATATGACCAGACGTTAGTATGTCTCCTTCAACTTAACAATTTTCTCAAAATCCTTAAATCATATAATTTTTGTCCAAAATATCTGAGAAAATGGTTGGGACCATAACTCCTCAAAATGTTGATGACATTTTTGTCTTGCTAATTGAACATGACACTGCATCAGTCGCGTCCCTCACGTCAATGCTTGAACAATTTTCAAAAAGAGGTAAAGGAACAACCGATCCTTGCAAAGTAATTTTTTTATGTTGATTATTTTTCATTTACATGTCAAATTTATTCTAAATTTTCACAAATGTTGCATTTACATGTTAAATTTTACCATTTGTTGAAAATTTCATGATGACTATAATTCTAAATCTCTAGATTGTGTGGTTATTTGTATTGACCATGAATCCAAATCACATAAATGCATGAATCATAATATTCGTAATAAAAAAATATATTTGAGGCTATTTGGTCTTAGATCTCCATGATTAATTCATATACAAATTTATGTTTAATCAAAAAATTCATTCACAACGGTTTTTGATGGACATATGATTTAAGTGTTACATGTTTGTTTTCATTTGACAAAACCGTTTTGAGTTTAAGATATTATCTATACTTTTGTCGGGTATTAAGATTTTTGTAATGTTGTTGCTACCCAAAAAAATACCTCATAATTATATATGTATTTTTAACCGATTAATCTAATTAATATTTGTGTTTATTATTATAGTCTTTTTATTTTTAATGAATAAAATATAATAATGAAATGAGTATTTTCAACATTTTTAAATATTATAAATATCTTATATGAAAATTAATTTACTAGTGATTAGCATGGATGCGGTAAGTAAGGCTCTATCGATGATTGAGAAACAGAAAAAGGACATTGGACTTGTCATAGCCAACATTGAAATGCCTCAATTAGATTCACATTCCTTCCTCACTGCTTTGCTTCAAAAGAACATCCCTCTCACATGTATGACAATATTCTAATTTCTCCCTCGTTTATAGTTTCCACCATATTTTTGTTTCACTAATTACTATTTTTTTTCTTTGTGAAAGTGATCAATCCAGAAACAAAAACAAAAAAACCATCTGATCTTTTGACAAATGGAGCTTCTTTTACTCTAAATAAGCCGATTTCTGAAATCGACATTAAAAATATGTGGCAACATGTGTTACATAAAAAGAGTCAAGAGTTAATGAAAATTAACATGACTGAAGACCAAGAAAATGTTATAGATAAAGATATAGATGAGATTGAAGCTTTTAGGGCAAGCCTTAAGAGGCAGAGAACAAGTCAAGCTTCTTTGTTAGGAAGACGACATTTCATCAGCAGATTCACAACTTCTGAAGAATACCATAAGAGGAAAATTATAACAAATGCCGAACGGAGATCTAAACCAGGTTGTCCTATTGAGGTTGAGAATAAGAGAAAAGAATGGTTGAAAGTGGATAATAGTGTTGGAAGACGTCAGAGTTTGTGGACTAATGAACGTCACATGAAGTTTTTAGCTGCTATTTCCATTTTGGGTGAAAAAGGTAAAATTTATATTTCACATTTGACATATCCGTTTTCATATATATAAGATTCTTATACTAGTTTCTAACACTATTTTATCTTGCAGAGTTTCGTCCCAAATCCATATTGAGGATTATGAATGACCCAAACTTAACTCATCTCCAAGTCGCTAGCCACCTTCAGGTTCATAGATATAATACTTAAATATTTTCTTCAACATAAGATATTTTTGATAATTTTATTATAATGTTTATATTCTATAATGTTTCAGAAATATAAAACTCAAATTGAAGGGATAAAAGACGTATTGTGGAGAAATGAATGGAAATCGACAAATAAAACAGTCGAATACCTTTCAGATTACGAATATCCTTTCAAAACATCCAACCTAACAAAGAATCTCATTGCATGTAACTCCTTGTGGAATTCTTTAAGAAAGAAAACTTCTTCATCATCATCACCCATCAATCCATGTAAGTATTATTATATTATATAACTTTCACAATTCTATTATTTTGTGTGATATAAATATTAATATCATTTTTAATATACAGTTTTATTTAAAAATCCTACCATCGAGAGAAAGAAAAAGATGTCAAAGTTTCATCGCAGCAAAAAATTGGACCTAAGCAATCATTCGCGTTTGGGTAACATATTTAACAAGTCATCTATGAATGTTTCTTCTATTCCTTCAACCATAAGTAGTAATCCAACTTACAATAATCTTTCTATCGGTAATGCTAACCATACTGGTCTAGTTCCTACTAGCTTAGGTAATGAAAACCTTCATATTCTTTCTGATTTACCATCAAACACATGTGCATATCAAATAGAGTCCACAAGGATTTCGATTCCGCACTATGATTCTAATCCCCTTCACCCACCTAAATATGTCCATGAAGCTGATATAAACCAAATAAATTTAGATTTTCCTTTTATACCAGCTTCTTTTGCTTCTCTAGAGGATCTATGCAATTTAGATGAAAATTATAATTTTCTTCCAAATAGTACCATGAACTCTTTTGAAACCAATATAGGCCAGATGAGTTCCAATCCATTTATAGAAAACCATATTCATCATAGAATGAACCATATAGATTGGCATCCTTCAATAGACAATTATGTTTTTCCTCAAACTGATATGAATATAATTTTTCCTGGAAATAATACAAACCATAATGAGTCAGTTTCTTCAAAAGATGGTTATGTTCCACCAGAAATTATGATCCCATCTGAAGTGGATATTAATTTAATGGGCATAGGTTATTTTGGAGAAAATGTTCTCCCTCAAGAAGACATTGGTATGAACCATGTGGGTTTAGTTTCTGGTGAAATACCTTATGAATTCCCTATGAAAACCAATATGACCAGTTTTGAAACCAATACAAATGAAGGTCCTGATGATTCTATTGAAAACCTGATTTCTTTTGACATTGGCGTCGAGAAAAATATGGCTTCTTGGTTAGAAGAAACTGGTTTTCCTGAGGAAAATAATCTTTTGCCTTCTGGTTATCTTACCGACAACGTTGCCTTTAGAAAACCAATNGAATGACCCAAACTTAACTCATCGCCAAGTCGCTAGCCACCTTCAGGTTCATAGATATAATACTTAAATATTTTCTTCAACATAAGATATTTTTGATAATTTTATTATAATGTTTATATTCTATAATGTTTCAGAAATATAAAACTCAAATTGAAGGGATAAAAGACGTATTGTGGAGAAATGAATGGAAATCGACAAATAAAACAGTCGAATACCTTTCAGATTACGAATATCCTTTCAAAACATCCAACCTAACAAAGAATCTCATTGCATGTAACTCCTTGTGGAATTCTTTAAGAAAGAAAACTTCTTCATCATCATCACCCATCAATCCATGTAAGTATTATTATATTATATAACTTTCACAATTCTATTATTTTGTGTGATATAAATATTAATATCATTTTTAATATACAGTTTTATTTAAAAATCCTACCATCGAGAGAAAGAAAAAGATGTCAAAGTTTCATCGCAGCAAAAAATTGGACCTAAGCAATCATTCGCGTTTGGGTAACATATTTAACAAGTCATCTATGAATGTTTCTTCTATTCCTTCAACCATAAGTAGTAATCCAACTTACAATAATCTTTCTATCGGTAATGCTAACCATACTGGTCTAGTTCCTACTAGCTTAGGTAATGAAAACCTTCATATTCTTTCTGATTTACCATCAAACACATGTGCATATCAAATAGAGTCCACAAGGATTTCGATTCCGCACTATGATTCTAATCCCCTTCACCCACCTAAATATGTCCATGAAGCTGATATAAACCAAATAAATTTAGATTTTCCTTTTATACCAGCTTCTTTTGCTTCTCTAGAGGATCTATGCAATTTAGATGAAAATTATAATTTTCTTCCAAATAGTACCATGAACTCTTTTGAAACCAATATAGGCCAGATGAGTTCCAATCCATTTATAGAAAACCATATTCATCATAGAATGAACCATATAGATTGGCATCCTTCAATAGACAATTATGTTTTTCCTCAAACTGATATGAATATAATTTTTCCTGGAAATAATACAAACCATAATGAGTCAGTTTCTTCAAAAGATGGTTATGTTCCACCAGAAATTATGATCCCATCTGAAGTGGATATTAATTTAATGGGCATAGGTTATTTTGGAGAAAATGTTCTCCCTCAAGAAGACATTGGTATGAACCATGTGGGTTTAGTTTCTGGTGAAATACCTTATGAATTCCCTATGAAAACCAATATGACCAGTTTTGAAACCAATACAAATGAAGGTCCTGATGATTCTATTGAAAACCTGATTTCTTTTGACATTGGCGTCGAGAAAAATATGGCTTCTTGGTTAGAAGAAACTGGTTTTCCTGAGGAAAATAATCTTTTGCCTTCTGGTTATCTTACCGACAACGTTGCCTTTAGAAAACCAATAGACTCAACCCATGATACTAGTATGGGCAACCATGATCGTTCTGTTGCTACAAATATTGGATCGACAAGTCAGCAGCATAATACGATGGAATCCTGCGAATATAATGATATAGAAGCTGTGAATCAAAAAGATGATATAGAGGGAGAAGATCATCTTGAAGATTATCGTGACTGCATAGATTGGATTGATCAAGTGATGAATAAAGATGCATAACATATATACATGTATATGTTTTCCTAATGGTGAAGAAAAGGATAACAACAAAAGCAAAATTATAAACATATTTGTATAATGCATATTCTCATATTCATATCATAAACATTAATGTATGAGATTCTAAAAGTTATTCAGATTTTCATTTGCACTATTTGAATTGAGTTTCCATTTTTTTTTTCAGTAATTTATTTTCACATTAAAATGTAGTTAAATGTATTGTCAATATGATCACATAGTAAATGCTCTAACTGAAATTTAAAGAAAATATATTAAAATTAATAGTAATTTTCTTCCAAATTTACAATCAATTATCAATACAACTATTTTCTAGATATTAAATTAGTCTTTTTTCATGTGGCAACCCCACAATCATTCTCGCCTTTTTTTAATATATATTCGAATATCTTATTTGCGAAAGACATTTTCCAAAATTAGGCGTTTGGCCGGGTATCGGTTCGGGTTTAGAGGTTTAGAACCCGTTAAAGTATTTTAAAATTTTGTGTCGAGTGTGGGTAAACACCCGTCGAGTTTAGGTAGTTTGAGTTATATACCAAACTTCAAATTATTTTGGGTTCGGATTGGGTTTGATACTTTTTATCTAATACAAAAGAAAAAATATTCCAAATTCAATCAGTTTTTTTTTTTAAAAATCCGAATTCATCATAAAAGATTGTAAACAAAATACCAAACTAAACAAACTAATTGTAGTCATTAATAAAAAACCAGATTGAATTAATAAAAAATGACAATAAGTCGATTTTTGAACACTAATTATTGGTGTGCACTTGGTATAGAGCTTGTAAAAAGTACACCAAAAAGTTATACCAGCTAGAATTTAACCCGTGGTGCACCACAAGATAATTTTTACTTCTAAATATATATTAAATTTTTATGGTTTTCTAGTTTAGTATTAAAATTATATAATTTTAATTTTTAGTAATTTTTAGATGTAAACCAAGTGACATAACTTATATTTTATTTGATTACCAAAATTACGAATTTTTTTTGTTAGTGTAGAAAATAAAATCAGTTTTATTTTATTAATTATAATATTTTGAAGTCAAAACTTTTGATTTTTATCTGCAATAGATTTTTTAGAATATTATATTGTTTCTTAATTTTTTTTAGAAAACATTGAGATATTTTAGTTTTAAAGAAAAACAAAATTTATTGTAGATATATTTTAGGGATGTTATGTTAAATGTAAAGATTCTAAAAATATAAACTGAAATTAATTAAGGTAAATAGGAATCAACTTAATAGAGATATTTTAGGAATTGATTTTGTTTGAGATTTTATAGCCATATTTTAGTTTATATTTTGTGAATTTTTTTAGTTATTAATTTTGTAATTTACTAGGAAATATTTTTAATTTTAAAAATGTAAAATTTATATTGTATTTATTTGTTATTTTATTATTGTTTTATTAATTATAAAAATATAAAATTTAACAGATATTTGATATAAGTATTCAAAGTATTGGATTTTGTAGTGTTTTCAAGGTTTTAACCTGTGTGGTATATGTATAGTCTAATAATATATTTATCTCTTGGTACACATCTAAAAGTATTTTAAAAAAACAATTCCACTTAACTTCCTATATAGAACTAATGTCAAACCGTCTCACCAAAATCAAAATGAGTTTTTGCGTAAAAAAAAAATCAAAATAAGTTTTTTTTATCAAGTTTAATTATGTTAATTGTTTTACCAAATTAGCATATTTTTATAGTTTATAATTTTTCCATGTCAATATATATAGTTTATGATAATTAATAGAATTTTTTTTTTGGCAATTCCGCAAAAAATAAGAAATAAACCAAATTATATGGGGGTTTTCAACATATTTAATGTGACATTTTATAATTGGATTTTCGGTTTAGGAAATTTATTAATGTTAATATAATTATGGAGATTGTAAACTTTTGTTATTGAAAATCTGTTGTATATTATTTAAATTTGAAAGATTTTAGTATCCATAAAAATAGTTTTGGAGATTTAAAGGGTCTTAAAACTTTAATGGCTAGAATTCTTTTTGGAAAAATCGGAATATATAGATATTGTTAAGATTTTATGGTAATAAATGTAACAAATATTGGTCAATTTAAAAAAGTTTAATATTTGAGTTTCTCTGCAATATTATTTATGGAATTGTTCTAAGGGTTAATATTGTAAAAAGAAATTTAAATAAATAATACTTAAAGGGCATAAACTAAAATATACTTCAAAAATGTTAATATAGATTATATGTAAAATGGTAGATTGCCAAATGTAATTTAAAAATGTTAATAACTATACTATTAATTGGGGAGTACAAAAACAGAAAAAAAAAAAAAAAAACTTTTACAAAAATGCCATACATTGCCCCTACGCCAAAAAACAGGAAGAAGAGAAAAAAAAAATTAAGGGCAACAAGGTAATTAAAAGTGTTAAAAGACGCGGATCCTTTCAGTTTAGACACAATCTCATTCGGATCCTAGATGTATTATAGGTGTATCCAAACACTCTCTTCTTCCTAAGCCTGTACCAGAAATCAAATAAAAAGACATCATAATGCGGACTAACTATAGAAATGGCAACTAATAATATGTGAAATCCCTGATTATCCTCTTCCGTATCATATCAATCATCAAATTAAATTCAGAACATTAACTGCAAATATTTACAGTTAATCATAAATATTCTCTTTTCAAACAATCACAACAACCCTTTCGAATAAATTACCATTTGTTCTTCGTAATTCAATAGGCTAGATCAATCATCACAACTAACAACGGAAACAGTTGGATCGAATCCCTAATATTACTATGGTATATCATATGAAACCCAAAATCAAATCAAAAACAATAAATCTTATATTTATTGCATCGAATATTCTACCTTTAATATTTTGTCTATAAAAGAGAGCTCCAAGAGAAACACATTACCTCAAACTTTGAAAACAATCTCTTCTCCAAACCAAGAAAAATGATTGCTTTTGAATGGGAAACAATCTTTGCAAAATCGGCGGAATCCTGGGAATGATTTTGACGAACGGAGCTGTAAGTTTTTGTTTTGCTTAAAAATACGGTAACATACTAAAAAGATCATGACTATAAGCAGCTTATCATCACATAAATAAATAGAAACGTTTATCCTATTCTCTGTAAACATAAAAGGAAATTGTGCCCAATGACTGGAATAAATTGCTAACTTCTATTTACTCTGTGTGATTGTAGGGTTCCAAAATTCAGGTGCAACTGAAATAAGAACATGTGTAACGCTGTTGGGAGGTTTGTGACCAAAGGACATTAGAAATAATCAAAAGTTGTGTTTAGCACCATGGTAATAACTTTATAACCTTTGTATTTATCATTTGATTTCTAATGTGTTTTGTCTAATTGATGTTAGACTAACTAATGATGTTAAGCTGTTTTCTAAAAACTGAAAATTTTCCAGAACAGGTTGGCTTGGTACTATTCACAGGTAAGTAAGAAGACAATCTTAATAAAACTTATTTTAGAATGAATGTTGGACTTATCCTTTTTCTACACATTGAATAACATTACTAACCTCTATTTTGAATAAAATGGCATGAGCTTGCATATGCTGTTGTTCTTTGCTTCATATTGTGATTCACACCAACAATTCTTCACACTTTTAACTTCATCCTTAATCTGTCAAAAGCATAATAAATATGTTAATCTACTTAAATATTATTTATTTGATTTTATAAGTTCACATGTCTAACACATAAGAAAATTACTTAATCATCATTTTATCATCACTGTTTTTTGTTACTTAGACAATAGAAAAACGAAGTAATCTTATTGTCTTTCAATAAGGGAGAAAATATATTAGAAATTTTAGAAGTTAAATCAAAGCATCTCATATCTTTTATGCATAGAGCCTTCTACATGCATGAAGTTTTTTCTCATCAATGTTCCTGTAAAATGATTGAAAGCAAAAAAAAAGAAACGTATATATATTTGTAATCGAGAGGCTATGTGCTACCCATTTAAAAATTTAGAAAAAGAAATCACTGACTTTACAATTAAAACTATATGTCCCGATTACAGACCATAAGTCTATTGATGCCAAAAGATTGAGCATTTTGTTAAACCAGATAATTATTATCACTTGGGTATAATTTAAGTAAACCAACAAAGTCTTTTTTTTTTTTTCGATTTGGGGAGTTTTGTCTGTTAAACAAAAACAGCTCCAGAGACAAAGAAGTATAATCATGACTGTCTTCGGATTAGTTTGGACCAAGATATGGAGAATAAAATACCTAAAAATTGATATTAGCACTAATTAAGTTTACAAAAACACCAACACTATTAACGACATAACTATTGAGGATATTATATACTATTGAGGATATTATATTCAAATCTATAAAGAAACACATGTTTCAGAGTAGAAGAAATTATTGAAAGACAATCTACATACCTTTTTCGAGATAAAAGAACTCGAGACCTCATAATATCGTACACATGCGAGAGGACCACAAGACGAATCTGTGGATCAGAGGAGAGGTAGTTTTCGTATAGCCATTGACAAAGCGTATCAGATCCGTGACGGAGTAGTAGATTCTTTAGATGGCAGTGGCCGTAGTGATTGGTCTGGTGGCGGATTTGAAATGGTGATGAGTAGTGGAAGAGGTGGAGGAGGATGGAGAAGGTGAGTGATAAGATCGAGGAAGTAGTATGGGCTTTATCAAATAATGGGTTATGTTTAGTTATTCGAAACTCGAAAATACACAGTGTTATATTTTTTTGACTACGGCTGGGCAAAATAACCAAGAACCAAATAACCGACTGATCTGAACCCAAAAATTCCAAATCGATATTCCTAAAATTAAATACTCTTGCAAAATCTAATTTCAAATTTCTTTCTATTTTTCCTTGATTATATTATTACTTTTTCTGTTTTTGTATTTTTTGGTTATATTTGGTTAACTTCGGTTAGTTACGGTTATCTATTAAATATCGGAACCGAACTGAAATTTATTAAATACTGAATGTTTATTATATTACTATATCCAAACTAACCAAAACTGAACAGTTATCTGAATGCCCATGCTAACCATTGCTAACCAAAGAACATGTTAAAGTCCAAACAAAAATCGATTTTATATTCATGTCTTCAATTCGAGTATTTGGACATACTAATTACTCATGTAGATTTCACAGAACGGGTTTTTTGGGTCAAAAGATTTTAAAATCTGTTGGGCTGGTCTAACATGCCGAGGTTGATCTTTTTTACATCTCTATTTAGGTTATTCAGTTCACAATGTTTAATCATTTTTGGCAGATTTGTATCGAGTTTAATTGTTTATATGTTTCATAGAAATTTATGTGATTAATATGGTTCACAAGTCATCTGGATTCGCAAACCGGACTGAAACCAAACCAATATAAATTTGAGTTATAAATACTAGACTAAATAAATATATGTATAAATATAATTCTGCACGTACGTGCGGGTCTGAACCTATTTAGGTTATTTGGTTCAATGTTTTAGTTCATTTTTGCAATTTTTTATTTCGTTTAATAGTTTATAAGTATGATAGAAATTTAAATGGTCAATCTGGTTCACAACTCATCCGGATTCATCATTATGTCGTCCAAGTTCTATGTGAACTCAGGCTTATTTAAAATATTCACAAACTGAATTGAAATCGAACCAATATAACTTTGGATTATAAATACTATACTAAATTTAATATATTAAACCACTATAAGACTCATGTGTTATAGATCAAAACACCTATATGCAGATCCAAAATCTTGCAAAAAATTATTTGAAAAAAAAATCCCGCACGTACGTGCGGGTCCGATCCCTAATAGATAGTAAAATTGATAGATCATGAAATTTATAGTGCAAAATGCGCATATTAAGTTGATTTGTTGAATGGTAACTAAAATGCTAACTACTAACTAGGCCGACTCTAATCCTGTCCGCACCATCACTTAGCCCTGGGAAAAATAACCGAACCGAACCGAACCGAGATTTAAACAAATCGGTTCGGTTAGTGTTTCTTTGTTTGGTTCAATCGGCACAATTTCTGAAGAAAGTTCGGGTATGTCTTCGGGTCGGTTCGGTCGGGTTAACCGAACGGGTAACCGATAACCGAAAATTAAGGATACTACTATAAATTCTTTCTAAACCTAATTGACTAAACCTAGTTTTTTTTCACTCGCAGCCTTACCTTCCTCCCACCAAACAATAACACGAAGACTCTCAAGTCTCAACCAACATTCAATCTTCTTTCATTTGATTTCTCTGAACCATTCTTCTTCTTCGTTCGATTTCTTCTCACTTCAACCAGTCTCTTCTTTGTTCTTTCGCCTTTCTTCTTCTTCTTCTTATTTTCTTCTGCCTTGTTCCATGTCGCCAGAGTGAACCGCCATTGTCCGCAACCGGAGTTTGAGTGAACCGCCGTGGTCTGCCGCTGCCGCTGCTTCCTCTTCCACAAAAGAAGAAAACCCTAATTGTTTCTGTATTTGATGGGCTTTTTTGTTGGGCTTTTTATTGGATTTTTAAAACTGAAATTATGTTTTTAAAAACCCAAAAAAAATTGAAAATAAATTTTAAAAATTAAAGTCGGTTAATTCGGGTTTTTAATCTCATAACCGAATGAACCGATATCCGAACCGAACCGAACCGATTTTTTCGGTTAGTTGCGGAAGAGCTTCAAAAAACTGTAAATACCCGATTACAGAAATAACCGACCCGAACCGAACCGTATTACCCGAATTCGCAGGGCTACCATCACTCATTACTTCATCAAATCTTGCAAAAGTTATTTCAGTGAACAAGAGATAATGACCTGAAGAATATTTCATTAACCCATCAAGTAGTCTTTGGAATGTAATTCTAGTTACTTATATTTCTACTCTCAAATTCAAATATCTCTTTGATGTGTCTGCATTTTATAGGGTTTTAACTCTAGTTTTTAGGTTTGTTTTGAGTCTTTTCCTAGGTCCAAGTATGCTTTTAGAGTCATTTTAGTCCTTTGTGAGTCTTTACAGGTTCTAGGTGACTTTGGAAGGAATCTGAGCGTTTTGGGGATGAAAACATGCATCTGGAGCTAATTGGTTGAAGACTGATTCGGGCTAGTAAGTAGATGGAGTGAAAGCAGAAAAACGTTCCGGATCGACTGATCCTCGCGAGATCGACCATTCCCGTCCCCGACGCAACTTTTCCTTATTTGTTTTAAACCGACTTTTAGGGTTTTATTTTGATATTTAAGTTAGAGGCACGGCCTCCAGAGACATAAGCTTTATTTTCTGAGACTATTTTGTATTGAGAGCAAAGGGAGAAGATCTCTAATCCTTCTTGACACTTTGGAGAAGATTTCTAAACCCTATTTTCTATTCTTTTGCAATTCAATTATGTTTTCTTCATTATTGAATTGCTGTTTCTGCTTCTCCATGTCTGAGTAGTTTCACTGTTGGGTTTAGGGTTTCAGAAGGGTTTCTATGATTAATTGATGCTAGATTTGTTAGATTAGGGATTGATCTTATTGTTCTTCATCTATAGTTGTTCTTAATGCTTAAGCTAGATTGATCACCTAGATTAAGATCTTAGGTTTAATTCATCGGGGCACCAAAAGTGTTGTTGAGTTGCTTGAAAAGAACATAGGTGAGCAAGGTGATCCTTAGCCAACGACAGTTGAAGTTGAGGCACCTTGTGAACATAATCAAACTTGAACTTATTGCTTGCTAGGATTGTTTAGATTCAAACGACGGTTTAGAGTTTTATCAATTCCTTGCATAGATAGCTAATGCTGCGACAGTAGGTTAGTTTTACATTCGAGATTTGAGTTCAAGAACGGTGTTTAATGCTATCCCAATTTATCATCTAATTTCATGGTCATGTCCCCTAACTGATTCCCTGCGCCCAATATTTCCTTTTTGATTTAGAAACAACTTGTTTACTTTTCTGTTTTTAGATAGTTACTTGATTCACAAACTTTTCCATTGTCTTAGCTATATTTGATCTTGATAATTTCTTAGTGCAATTGTTTGGTCTTTGTGGATTCGATCCTGAAGTGTTACAACGATACCACTAGATCGTGGTGGAGTACACATTAGGTTTTAATTGACCTATTGATCAATTTGGCACCGTTGCCGGGGATCAAAACGTTGCCTTTGAAATTTTAGATTCAAGTTTAGTCTAAGTTCTATTTTATTTGTATTTACTAATTTGTTCTTGTGTTTTTTCTCTTGTGTTTTAGGTTCAAGCAAACAAGGAGCTACAAGCCTACTGATTTGCGTAATCTGCAAAACGGAGAGTTAGCACAGCTTGACTGAGAGAACCGAAAAGCAAAAGCCCAGTCAGACACTATGGACGACAGAAACAACGCTGAAATTCGTTAACCTAACCCTCAAGAGGTCGTTACTCCGCCTCCTCCTCCTGCACCACAAGAGCATAATGCAGCTGAGCTAAACCCACCAGCACGGCGAACTACTTTGAGGGATGAAGATGCTCACAACAGGCTATTTGCGAATCGGTCTGCGATTCAACCTCCTGCTCCTGCGAGACAAGATTATGAGATCAAGCATAGCCTGATCAATTTGGTCCAGAATCGTGTGTTTAATGGATTAGCATCAGAGAGCCCTCTGGACCATATTGAAGCTTTTGAGAGATTGGCTAGTAC
>NC_025689.1:29633305-29634101 GCF_000633955.1 Camelina sativa
ACAACAAACAAATATTGAAAACAAACTGCCAGAAAAAACAGAAAAGAACAACCTCACAAGTGAAACCACGAAACCAAAACTAACCGTTAACTTTCTAATCCCTCCGGTGAAAAGCAAGGTATAAACGTGCAGAAGCTTCCCACAAAATTTCAGCACGATCAGATTATAGATGAAACCGCAATCGTCCTCGTAACACCCGCTGGTCTCAATCCGCGAATGAGAAGAAACACCCCACGAAACTGCCAATATCTCCTAGAATATTAACTCAAAATCACTTCTGTAAAAAGGAGAGTGTACGAAAATCTCTTAGCTACAATCCTACAAAAAATCAGTACCTTTCGAAATGATTTGACCAGTCGGATCCTCCTTCTCCCAAACCCTGACAGTTCTGTTTCTCTCTTAACTCTAAGGAAAAAGCTTGATCTCCTTCTCTTTCTCCTTTACACCAAAAACCAACACTTAACTCTCTTTCTCTCCCTCTCTCTGATGACAATGTCGACCAAAGCACAAAAAGGAGGAAGTGTGACAAAAAGAAGAAGAAATAAGGGTTTTTGGTTTTATTAAATAAACCAGAATTTAATTAAACCAAAAATCAATTCCTTCGGTTTCCCCTATATCCCAATTTTAGAAAGAGGATGTTACAATTCTCCCCCACCAATCTAGATTCGTCCTCGAATCTCGAACAACCATCAGTCAAGGAATTCCGCGCAACCGTCTCCACGGCCCGCACTCCTCCGACCGATCTACAGAAGGTCACCTCTAGGCGATAGACTCACGTTCCAGGCGTCATTTGCTC
>NC_025689.1:29636138-29636479 GCF_000633955.1 Camelina sativa
ACCACAAAATCCATAGTGATCATATCCCACTTCCACTCAGGAATGGGTAAACTCTTCAGTAACCCGCCAGGAACCTGATGCCCAGCCTTCACTAGCTGACACACATCACACCTCGAAACCCAACTAGCCACATCCTTCTTCATCCCGACCCAATGATAGTACCTCTTGAGGTCATGGTACATCTTGGTCGCTCCTGGATGAATGGATAACTTGCTCGCATGAGCCTCTCTCAGAATCTCTGTCTCAACTCCTCATCCTTGGGCACACACACACGATCGTGCACCAAGATAGTAACATTATCTGAGACCTGATACTCTGAATCCATATCCTTAGAGGCATTC
>NC_025689.1:29636539-29645501 GCF_000633955.1 Camelina sativa
AGTGAAACCACGAAACCAAAACTAACCGTTAACTTTCTAATCCCTCCAGTGAAAAGCAAGGTATAAACGTCCAGAAGCTTCCCACAAAATTTCAGTACGATCAGATTATAGATGAAACCGCAATCGTCCCCGTAACACCCGCTGGTCTCAATCCGCGAATGAGAATAAACACCCCACGAAACTGCCAATATCTCCTAGAATATTAACTCAAAATCACTTCTGTAAAAAGGAGAGTGTATGAAAATCTCTTAGCTACAACTCTACCAAAAATCAGTACCTTTCAAAATGATTTGACCAGTCGGATCCTCCTTCTCCCAAACCCTGACAGTTCTGTTTCTCTCTTAACTCTAAGGAAAAAGCTTGATCTCCTTCTCTTTCTCCTTTACACCAAAAACCAACACTTAACTCTCTTTCTCTCCCTCTCTCTGATGACAATGTCGACCAAAGCACAAAAAGGAGGAAGTGTCGACAAAAAGAAGAAGAAATAAGGGTTTTTGGTTTTATTAAATTAAACCAGAATTTAATTAAACCAAAAATCAATTCCTTCGGTTTCCCCTACATCCCAATTTTAGAGAGAGGATGTTACAGATACCACGCTCCATCTGCAGCTCCACAAGATAACAAACTTGAATTGATGATGCAAGCACTGTTGGAGGGCCATAAGAAAAGTTCTGCTGAGATTAATGTTAAGATTGATAGCATGTTCAATGATTTGAATGGGAAATTTGAGAGGTTGAGTTCACGTGTTGATTCCATTGATAAGAGAGTCTCTGCTATTTCTTCTAGCTCTAAGAACAAAGAGTCATGCAATGCTATAACACTCCATGGTGGGATTGAAGATGGGCTGAGTTGTGCTGTGATCAACTCATGTTTGGCTTCCGCAGAGACGGGATCGATCAATCCTGTGACTAGACCAGCCGATCCCATATATTCTGATAATTCGAGTTTGATCCCCAGAGAATTTGGATCGACCGATCCCCCTTATAGATCGACCGATCCCGTCAATGATGCAGAACTAGTTTCAAAAAGTCTCAGATCGAGCGCTCCACGTCCAGACCAGTCGGTCCCTGTTGCAAGTATGGGAAAACCCAGCTCAGTTGTTCCTGATGTAAGTACCAAGGAATCAATTCTCGCGGAACCAAAGCCCTATAGACCACAAATTCCTTTTCCAAGAAGACATGAGAAGAAACCTCTTGATGAAAAGAAGTATGGTCGGTACAAAGAAGCTATAAGTGAGTTCATCGCTGACATTCCCTTTACAGAGGCAGTAAAGCATATATCTTTGTTTAAGAAGGTTTACAATGATGTTGTGGTTGAAGAAAAGGATTTGGTGGATGTTAAGACGTTTTTGGCTAGAGAGAAGAGCATTCATGCTCCATCTTTGAAAAGACTACCCAAGTTAGAAGATCCAGGAAGATTTGTTGTTCCATGCTCCATCCTAGGAGTGAACTTTGAGGATTCCCTTTGTGACACTGGATCCAGTGTGAACGTGATGTCTAAGGCTGTTGCAGAGAGGTTGGGGATTGATGATATGAAGGCTTCTAAGGTCTCTCTTAAGTTTGCAAATGCTGTCACCACGACTCCACAAGGCTTCATTAGTAATTTAGATGTTCAAGTTGGGAGTTGTTTGGTTGCTACAAATTTTCATGTTGTGGAAATGAGCGGGGGTTCTGTTATGCCTTTGATTCTTGGGCGACCTTTCCTAGCAACAGTAGGAGCAGTTGTTGACTTGCCTAATAAGAGGATCACTTTCTCTAACATTGATGATAAAGTCTTCTACAACGCAATCACTGCAAATGAAGCTGTACGACATGGCTCTTGTCTAGTCGTAGAACATGAGAAGAAGGTGGATGTCATGACAATGGGAGAGAATGGTGATAAGAATGAGGTCAACGAAGTCCTGGATGGAGACACTCATTCTTCTGAGAAAAAGTCTAAGAGGGTTAAGAAGAGAGATAAGCCGAAGATAGAGAGAGTAATACCAGATCTTCACATAACCTTGGTACCCCAGAAATATGTTAAAGACACCATTGAGTACAAGGTGAAGTGCAAAGGAATATCTCGGCCTTTCTCTAAAGTTAAAGCCATCCTTACTCCGGAGTTTAAAGAAAAAGGCCAAGAAGCAATGGATGGTATGCTGAAAAAAACTTTGGAGCTTAAGTTGACGAATTGGAGAGCTTGTTCTGATATGAGTTCTCATCCTCCTATCACTTGACATCTGAAACCACGGTCAAGCTATAGACCTTAAACAAGCGCTTATGGAAGGCAACCCATGGGGTTTGTGCTGGCTTACCCTTTTATTTTTATTTATCTTAGGATTTTGGTTTTGTTTTTAGAATTTATTACAGTGAAATCACGTCTAGTGTTAAGTGTTTTCAGGAATAGGTTCCAAAAGCCGAAGATGCGAATTTTTTTTGTTCCAGGAGTTTTGGATCGATCGATCCTCCTTAAAGATCGACCGATCCCGTTGGTTTGCTGTGGGTATCTCCAAGTTCAATAATGTGAAAGATCAGTCGATCCCACCCTAAGACTGATCGATCCCCACCCTTGCCAACACCACTCCAACACCAGATACGAGATCACCAGTTTTCATTCTTTTCCTTTCTTTTTCATTTTCATTTTTCTTATTTTCTTTGTCGGATTCATTCTTTTCTTGGTTTTGCTTTCACACCGGGACGGTGTGAAGTAAGTCCGGGGGAGGGATGTCTCCAAGTTAGTGATGTCGTTTTCTTTGGTTGTTTACTTTGAAATTTTCTTTTATTTGAGTCATTTTTTAATTTTATTGAGTCAAAAATTGGGAAACTATGATCATTTCCAGGAATCTTTTGCTTTGAACTAACACTCTTATGATTAATTTTGTACCTCTGATTTGGAATGAAGCTTGGAATGAACATGAGCAGTCTCAACACGCCCGAAAAGACACTTGCCAAGGAGAACACTAAGTTGAACCAGAAGTTGTCTCTAGCTTTAACAGGACTTAACCGGATTTAATTTCTTACCTTGGGGCTTGGCATACATCGGACAAGACTCCTCCCTTCAAGCCTTACAAGACATGCATCTCCTCACAAAGTATGCTTCCCCTCTCTCTTCCCTTCAGTACTCAGTAAAAAAAAAGAGAAAATAAAAATATAAGAAGAAGAGGATATAGGTAATAAAAGAAGTGAACCGAGGGTTGTGCGTAAACCCGTGCATCTTTCGGAACTCATGGAAACCTGTCCACAAGAAAAGAGCAAAGGATTGATAAAAAAAATAAAATGATACCCTAGAAAATTAGGGAGAAATCAATCCTTTGGAAGTGAGAAAAGAGAGAGGAAAGGGAGCATAAGAGGAGGTCTTGGGCGATAAGAGGTTGAAGGAGTCAACAGTTCAATGATCGATACTCCCATGGTAAGACCGCACCTTTTTACTAATCTGATGTAGAGAGACAACAATGGGGAGACTGAATGTTCTCTAAGGCTGTGGAGTTCAGAGTAGGGAGTGTTGATCCTAATCATGGGCAGAGTACAAAAAGTAGTTCTCAGTTTGATGTGATGAAGAGTGCAAAGAAGAAGTTCCCAAGAATATGTGAGTTTCCACTTTCAAACCTTTTCTTTGTTCTTGAGTTTTTGTCTGTTCTTGCTTGAGGACAAGCAAAGATTCAAGTCCGGGGGAATTGATGTGTCTGTATTTTATAGGGTTTTAACTATAGTTTTTAGGATTGTTTTGAGTCTTTTCTTAGGTCCAAGTGTGCTTTTAGAGTCCTTTTAGTCTTTTGTGAGTCTTTACAGGTCCTAGGTGACTTTGGAAGGAATCTGAGCGTTTTGGGGATGAAAACATGCATCTGGAGCCAATTGGTTGAAGACTGATCGAGCTAGAAGGCAGATGGAATGAGAGCAGAAATACGTTCCGGATCGACTGATCCTTTCGAGATCGACCAATCCAGTCCCCGACGCAAGTTTTCCTTTTTTGTTTTAAACCGACTTTTAGGGTTTTATTTTGATATTTAAGTTAGAGGCACGGCCTCCAGAGACATAAGCTTTATTTTTCTGAGACTATTTTGTATTGAGAGCAAAGGGAGAAGATCTCTAATCCTTCTTGACACTTTGGAGAAGATTTCTAAACCCTATTTTCTATTCTTTTGCAATTCAATTATGTTTTCTTCATTATTGATTTGCTGTTTCTGCTTCTCCATGTCTGAGTAGTTTCACTGTTGGGTTTAGGGTTTCAGAAGGGTTTCTATGATTAATTGATGCTAGATTTGTTAGATTAGGGATTGATCTTATTGTTCTTCATCTATAGTTGTTCTTAATGCTTAAGCTAGATTGATCACCTAGATTAAGATCTTAGGTTTAATTCATCGGGGCACCAAAAGTGTTGTTGAGTTGCTTGAAAAGAACATAGGTGAGCAAGGTGATCCTTAGCCAACGACAGTTGAAGTTGAGGCACCTTGTGAACATAATCAAACTTGAACTTATTGCTTGCTAGGATTGTTTAGATTCAAACGACGGTTTAGAGTTTTATCAATTCCTTGCATAGATAGCTAATGCTGCGACAGTAGGTTAGTTTTACATTCGAGATTTGAGTTCAAGAACGGTGTTTAATGCTATCCCAATTTATCATCTAATTTCGTGGTCATGTCCCCTAACTGATTCCCTGTGCCCAATATTTCCTTTTTGATTTAGAAACAACTTGTTTACTTTTCTGTTTTTAGATAGTTACTTGATTCACAAACTTTTCCATTGTCTTAGCTATATTTGATCTTGATAATTTCTTAGTGCAATTGTTTGGTCTCTGTGGATTCGATCCTGAAGTGTTACAACGATAGCACTAGATCGTGGTAGAGTACACATTAGGTTTTAATTGACCTGTTGATCACTCTCCCTAAAAAATTCTCCACAAAACATATTTTGTAAAGCACATTGAAAAATTAAAGAAACTAGAAAATGATTAAAGACACTTTGACATTTACGTGACGTCTAACCCAAAACAAAAAAGAAAAAAGAAATATATCAGTGTTATAAGGACACTTTAACGTCTCTTCTCAGTTCTCACTTGACCAAAAAAGGCTCTCTAATAAAGAGTAAAGACAGTAAGTAAATTAAGAGAGAAGCAGAAGCGGAGAACGAACCAAAATCAATGGCGGTTTCCGTTTCTATTCTCGCCGTCGTCATTGCTCTTCACCTCCTCGCTTTCGTCTTCGCTTTCGGCGCCGAGCGTCGCCGTAGCACCGTACCCACTTTACATCTCTCTCTGTCTTACCAGTTTTGTCTTTACTTTTCCGATTTGTGTTCGCTTTAATCGATCTTTCTTGTTTTGTTTTTTGGAAGGCTGTGGCGGTACCGGACCAGTACGATGAGAAGACCTTTTGTAAGTACGGAACTGAGGCGTCGACGGTGTACGGTATGTCGGCGTTTGGGTTGCTTCTTGTTAGTCAAGCGGTGGTTAACGGCGTTACTAAGTGTCTCTGTTTCGGAAAAGGTCTTGTTACTGGTACTTCTTACACTGTCTGGGCTATTGTCTTCTTCGTTGTCTCTTGGTAAAGTTCAATCCTTTACTCTCTTTTATGCATCAAGCAAGATTTGAAATTTCTAGTTTTAGGGCGTATTGAGTTTGATTGAAATTGAAGTCGTTTTTGTCTCTTTTGAGCTAAGAGGATTTGTGATTTGATTGTTTATGTTTATGGGTCTCGACTTTAAAGTGAAAAGGAATGATTTTTCCAAATCCTTTTTTTTTTGGTATTGTGAAGTTGAAAGTACATACACTTGCAGATTAGTAGGTTAATGTGATCATGATTTTAAAAGTCACTTTGTTGCAAACAAGGTCATAGCTTTTGTGTCCCTTAACTCTTACTTGTGAGTTATGGATATCTCTGTCCCAAGACAATGATAGTTGTAGGCTTGTTTATCGTTGTAATTGAATATCCTACTATGTGTACTTGCTACAAGATATGGGATTGTTTGGTTGTACTATGTGGATTCTATAAGAAATGAACTGCCTTACAACAATAATGACTAGTTAGTTCATCTCTATGTGTGAGTAGTTTTGTCTTACGCGTCCGTATTTGTGTAAACTTCAGGGTAAGCTTTTTAGGAGCTGAGGCGTGCTTGTTGGCTGGATCAGCAAGGAACATGTACCATACCAAAAGTAAAGGCATCTACCAAGGGAAAGAGATTTCGTGTGCTGTCTTACCAGTTGGGGTATTTGCTGCTGGAGCTGCTTTCACTCTCATGTCTTTGATTGCAACCATTCTTTACTACTTGGCTCATTCTAAGGCTGATACTGGTGGATGGGAGAAGCATCAGAACGATGGCATTAACATTGGTATGACTAGTCCTACAGATGCTCCAAAGCAACAGAACCCTGATTTCAACAAGGTCTAAACCAGTTTCTGTTTTTGGTCTTATGAGGGCTATGCTTTTAAAGTCAGGGTAAACTATAAAATAGTTGTTTGTTAATTGTTTATATAAAACTTATGTTCTCAACGTAAGATTGGCTTATGTTATGTGTGTTTTATAAAAAAATTGGATTGGCTCAGTCATCATTGCTTGAGATGTTTTGTCATCCCGTGAGCTGGCTCCGTTTGGCTCGACTCGTTTCCTCACATAAAGTCAGGGTCAAGCCTGGTCCTGGTCCGAATTGACCATATAGACCAACCCTTATCCCACATGCTTCCTTAGATCTGGGCTTAAACAAGAATAATAACTTGGTCTTATAATGAACTGGGCCATGAAGTGACCCAATTATTGCACTCCGAAGATTCTTAGCCTCAACTTGGAATATACTTGCATGGAAAAGGGTTTACCAAAGAACTATGATCAAAAAAATGTTGACAACTTTTTGGAATACATTTTTGATCATTAGCTCAAGTTATGAACGATTCTCTACAAAGGTATAAAAATATAAATTATTCATATAGTAACAATGAATATAGTAATAATGAAAGGGTGAGTTTTTGCAATATGCTAAAGCCATACCTTTCCCTTTTCTCAAAATTGCTTTCTTCTTTACGAATCCAAGAACAAAACCTTTCTCATCCTAAGAGTTCGTAACTATATAATAATCCTTGAATCTTAGACCTTAGCTCACAAAAAAGGCTACAGTTGTTTCAAAATCCGAAACCAACACACAAGTATGGCTGTTTATGGTTATGAAATGGATGAACATAGAGCTTCTTCATCAAGAAGGCGAAGATCTTTGTACCACAATCTAGGAGGAGGACGCCGTAACATACATTTTATTTTTCTTTCTCTTTTACATTAATTTACGTTCTTTAATCTTCTTTTCTTGAATGATTTTATCTTGGAATATTGTAGTTGCTGATATAATGTTCTGGAAGAACAAGAAGGAATCAGGAACAATCTTAGCGGTATTCACATTGATATGGTTCTTGTTCGAAGTGGTTGAGTATCCTTTCATAACATTCCTCTGCCAGATCCTTTTGATCTCCATTTTCATCTTCCTCATTTGGTCTTACATTGGCTCCTCACAACTAATCCAGAGGTAAAAATAACATATACACTACTTCTTGACACTTCTTTATTATATGAATCAACCAAGCTCTCAAAAAACGCCATTTTCCCGCAGAAAACCTCCGAGTATCAATGATCTAAAGGTTTCGGAATCGACTTGGAGATTCTTGTTCACCAAGATAAACTGGTTCATCATCAATTTGTATGATATCTCAAGTGGCAAAGACTTCAGACTCCTCTTTCTGGTAAAATCAATATACAAAATTTAACATTGTAACGATGTTTGGATTTTAAGTCTTGTGTTTCATTTCTATAATTTCAGGCCGTTGTTTCACTATGGATATTATCAGTAGTTGGAAACTATTTCAGCTCTTTAACTCTGTTATACATTGGTGAGGCTTAATGCTTTTATCTAACAAACTTTAAAGACAAACATTTAACAAATTTATATTGCCTTTCTTTTTTAAAAGTTTAATTACATTTTTGTGTGTATGATGTTTTGCTAAAGTATTTGTGGGTTTGGAGACGGTACCAATGTTGTATGAGTTATACGAAGAAGAACTGACTTACGCTGCAAGTAAAAGCGGGAGGGACATGAAGAAGCTCTTAAACAACTTCAACTCCAAAGTCATTAACAAGATTCCTAAAGCTCAAACTAAAAGTAGGAGGACTATGTAAAAACGTTGTGTATATCAATCATTTGAATCTGTATATGTTGCTACATATTACAAAAAATATTATAGTATGTAATCATGATTGTTCATCAGGAATCCAAGATTCATTGCGTATAGTTCATTTATATTTTCGTATACTATGGAAAGGTGACTCGATGTGATTAGAAATAGATTTCATTTGTTATTCAGTTATGCACGATAAAGAGACAATCTCTTTCTTTTTTTTTTCGGAGAGACAATCTCTTAGAAAGCTATTACTCTGTCTATCACAATTTTGTATATGGTTTTAAAGTCCAAGATACTACTTTTTTTGGGTCAGAAGAGAAAAAAAAAATAAGCAAATGAAATTTCACAAAGTTAACATTTTAAAATGTTTAAAACACATGGAAGCCTCTTGGTATAATGATCGATTAAAAAACTAATGTTTATTTTTGTAGATTATGAATGCAAAATTTATCGACGAGGTTCTATCGTGTGGCACAAATGAAATGGTTGATGACCTCAAAGACCATATTAATCAAAACTCCATAACCATAAATCACATAAATACGGTCATGACTGAACCATTTCACCTGTATTTTTTTTTTAAGCCCAAATTTAATTTCATTATTAATGTTTCTAAAAAGTCATATTTTACTCGGTTTCAGAACATATTATGGGCCAAGAGGAAGGTGAATCTTGAGCTTAGGAGTTAGGACCCCAAAATTATTTTAGCACATTACAATATTACATGTATCCATAAAAATGTCCCCAAACATTTTCTAATTGCAAAATAGGCCCCCCACTATTTTAATGTTTGAAAATTTCCTTCATTTTTATAAAAAAATATAAAACCCCCCC
>NC_025689.1:29645971-29662072 GCF_000633955.1 Camelina sativa
CCCCCCTTAATTTGTTTTTCTTTGCTTGGATATCCCCATTAGTTTAAGACCGGTATATATTTACTTTCTTGCTTTTTGTTGTTCGGTTATTGTATAATTTCGGTAAAACCATCTTTGTTATTTATTACATATAATTTTTTTGAGCAATGGAGGTTTTTCCTAAGTCCTTAAAAAACCTGCAAGGCTGCAACGAAGCTTGATTAGGTTTTCGACACTCGTCTACACTTGTCTATTTTCCTTGTCTCGATTCCGACATGTGTTTTCAATTTCCAATGCGTTAGTATATTAGTTATACAACCTAATATTTAACTGGAAATTTCTACAATCCATGTTTTATTTTTTTCGTAAAACAATATTTTATTCTGTGAAAATTCTTGTTGTATTTAATTAATAATATGCATATATAATTTAGCTTAAGATGACCAAAAAAAACATTAACTTAAGAAAGTCTTTCAGTTCCAAATGCATCTTAAGAACTTTGTCTTTTTGTATTTTCAAATTATTACATGTATTGGGGTCCTAGAAAGCGGTCTCTCATAATAATTTCGTATATGAATCCATACATCTAGAAAACCATCTATAGTGCTACTTTTTTTTTTTTTTTCTACTTTATGACCATTGTACAAATTCCCTCTTATGGATAACAATAAGAATATTGTAAATGTTAAGACAACTAATTTAAGTGGTGAGATCTGACGAATTGCCGCACACACAGTTGGTAAACTAGTGTGTGACCCTAGAGTTAAACCAAAGGGCAGTGTAAAGAAAAGAGTCGTCGCATCTTTTTTTCTTGGGTGACTTCTGACTCGAAAACGCAAAAGCACTCATTTGAAACAAATGCCAATTACAAAACTCTTTATCAACTAGCCAAAAATTGTTAGATAACGATGCACAAAAACTCTTAAGATGGTAAGAGGAGAACTCGCGGATGTCGCGGCTGGTAAAGGCGAAGGGGCCTTTATCTTACTCTACATATGGGCAGCATTTGTGGCTTTCTCCATCATAGCAACCATGATTTTCTCATGTAGCGACGGAGCTTCTAAACCTCATACTACTGAAGACGTCAATGGTTCCGCGTGTGCGGCAGGCTGCGGTGGTGGTTGTGGAGGTTAAAAGGGAGACATATTTTTGTTCACTTTAGTAATATTTGAAGATTAACCATGTTGTCTTCTTGCGTTAACAAAAATATATAAAAGTGTGAATATAATCTCCTTCTTGAATGTAACAATGTATTGGTCTAATTAATTGGCCTTCGATAATTCAAGATATAATTAGTATTGTGTTTTCCTTTGTAGCATTTGAGTATTCTTGCATCGAAGTGATCGACTAATAACAGGGTGAAACGTACCAATTGGTAAAGATTTTTATGCTAGTCCACCACAGATTACAACATATGAGCCAAATTTTAAATGATCAAGTGGTCCAAGCGCGGAGCTTGTCCATAGTTAAATCGAACTTAGGATCCAATACAACCGTGCCACCACACGTATATTTATATATTTTTCATGTTTATTTATCTTACATACAGAAAAAGATAAAAAGGTTGAGCAAAACAGAACATAACAGAGGAACAATGCTCAACCATAACAGAACAGAGGAAAGTGTTTTCACATATTGTGGGCATCAACTAAACCCTTATTGTAAAACTATGGATACATCTGAGTTCACAACGAAACTTTCTATATATAAAGAAACGATTCAACATTCCGATGATCATAACACGCCACAAAGCCAAAGCTTATATTAAGGTTTAGTTTTATCAGGCGAAGGTTTAGTTTGATCAGGCGGAGGTTTAGTTTGATCAGGCTTCGCCATGTTGTTGTTTCCCTATGATGTAGATTGATGGCAAAATTAAGAATCTGTTGAAATCAGATATAAGTTATAAAAAAAATGAAGTTGGAATATTTGGATCAAACCTGGCCATTTTGTGGGATATATCGCATAAGTTGCTGAGGCATCATTGGTATCGCTGGTGGATAATAANACGTATATTTATATATTTTTCATGTTTATTTATCTTACATACAGAAAAAGATAAAAAGGTTGAGCAAAACAGAACATAACAGAGGAACAATGCTCAACCATAACAGAACAGAGGAAAGTGTTTTCACATATTGTGGGCATCAACTAAACCCTTATTGTAAAACTATGGATACATCTGAGTTCACAACGAAACTTTCTATATATAAAGAAACGATTCAACATTCCGATGATCATAACACGCCACAAAGCCAAAGCTTATATTAAGGTTTAGTTTTATCAGGCGAAGGTTTAGTTTGATCAGGCGGAGGTTTAGTTTGATCAGGCTTCGCCATGTTGTTGTTTCCCTATGATGTAGATTGATGGCAAAATTAAGAATCTGTTGAAATCAGATATAAGTTATAAAAAAAATGAAGTTGGAATATTTGGATCAAACCTGGCCATTTTGTGGGATATATCGCATAAGTTGCTGAGGCATCATTGGTATCGCTGGTGGATAATAACCCCATGGAGACATAGATGGTGGTTGAGCTCCATAATATGGTAACATGTAAGCCGAATTAGCACCTGCTGCGTATGCCGTATTCATTAACTAGACCACATAACACATAAGACTTGTGTTAGTTCCATACTTAATGGGTACACGTAATAATAATTGGATATATATATATATATATAGCTTACATCTACTTGATAGAGCAAACTTTTAAGGTAGTCGATGACATTGTCGAGGTTTCCTGCAATGTCCGACTGTAGACAAACAAACACACAAGAAACTAGCTCAGATATATCAAACTTGACATTGTATTAGACTCTTGCATATGTATGAAGTAAAGAAGTTGACCTTTGGGGGCATAGGCATCATGCTCTGCAATATCTCGACTTTTTCTTTAAAACCCTGTCGCCTTTTCTGCATAGTTAATAATAATAATAAAAAACATTATTTAGCTTGGGAATCACGTAAGCGAAGCAGAAAAGATCATATGGTCATCATGTACCCTCTCCTTCAGGACATGACGTTGACGTTGCAGTTTAGCCGGACGGTTACTCTCCTCGTCTGGCTGATGCTCGTCGACTTTCTCAACAAGATCACTCTTCATGGTAACATCGTTAGGCATTGAACTCGGGTGGGCACCAAGTTTCTGTTGCAAAGGCTTTTGTTCACTACGATCGTTTGAACGAACCGCATTAACTATTTTAGGATACGAACATACTTCTTCTTCTTCATAAATACCCTCTTCCTTGCGGTTGTTTCCCTCCATTGCTGATTGATTATAGTAAGATTTGTATTTTGAGTTTGTGTGAGACTGAACGAGAAGCCACGAGCTATATTATATAGTGGGGGGAGATAGAAGAAGAAGCTAGCTGCTTTTGAAAGTTGCCTCAATTAAGCGGGAAGAAAACATATGATTTTGCTTCGTCCTATGGGTTTCTCTAAAATTATAATTTACTATTCCCTCTATTATATTGTTATATGGTTTTGTGAACAATATTTACCCACGTCTACTAGACAGAAGAAGACGTTTCTTTTTCTGTTGTTTTTTTTATTCCATATGTTTTCTCACTCTTTCTTGAAATTCTAAGCACCAAATTGAAAACGACAGTGGAACAAATAGTGTCGTTCTTGTTCATGAACGGCACTCCTTAATTTTGTGTCTTTTTTTAATAAAAAATTACTATCTTAATCTGCTAGCTATCGTTGCTATAAATTGATTAAGAATGAAAAGTAATGTAGCTGGAAATTTCGGAATCCTGGATGGCTGGATTCAATGTAGATATATACAATCATAATTCTTAATGCTACTATATTTAGCTAGGGAACTTGATGAATGTAGACAATACATAAAGATGAGATCAAGACATAAAAACAAAAGAGAACTGTACTGTACATCTAGTATATGCTCGAACATAAATTACATATTTCCGTATTTGATTTTTTTTCTTTTTATTTTTTTGGTTAACAACGAGACAAACTTGCCGTCTATCAACAACATGCATGCACGGGCCGCAAGACATGCATGGTCAAGAACAAAATTGACCAGATTAACACTAAGCAAGCTGTAGCTTCTGATATGTATATATATCTAGGTAGGGCGTATTTAAGTATATATTTGTCGAGTTCTCACAGATATTTTCAGCCAAAAAAAATCTTTCATATTAAAATTTGCTGATTATATATTTTGAACTCTCGAATAGCTTCGCCATTATCACCCAAAATCATAAGACCGTCTAGTTACTTCAATGTGAAGGGGATATTTCTTAAGTGATGCATCGCAAACTTTTCTGCTCTCTCGGCAGACAATCTTGTCTCAAGATTTAACAGAACTGCATTCTTTCGTTACTTATTAAATGACCTCAACTATCATAAATTATTTCTAAAATTAGAAGAGATGGAAAAAGAAAAATTCATGACCATATAAATATTTGGCTAAGAATGTCTTTCATCTGACCGATTTGGAGTTCTTTGAATTGATAATGGTTTTTTTATTGCTATATTTAATGTGGCCAACAACATCTTTCCAATATCATTTAATGTAATATATTAAATATTTATTTAAAAGAAATGAATTCTACAACATGAATAACTACAATTTATTGCTCAAGTAAAAAGAGAAACCTAGTTTATTGAGATTATCTATAGTATTTAAAAATAAGAAATTCAGCCAAAAATAATATATTTAGAGTTTTTGGTTTAAAAGAAAATAATAATTATAAGTTTTACAGTTACTTGATTGTGACCTTTGTTCACCTAATACTATAATTATTGTTTCATTATCAAATTATATATATATTTAGTTATATTGTCAAACTTAATTATTACTTCTTGAATTAATTTATTTCATCAAACTGGTTTCATTAACTGATTTATTTTTTATATACTTGACCAAAACACGGATCATATACTAACATATCAATTTTTTATGCATAGTTATTTTCTTTTGTAAATAAACGTTAACATAATAAAATATCATTTATGTAACTTATGTTAAATCATTTTAGTGACAAGGTTTTTAATATATTACGTTGTATTTTTTTTTTTAAGTATGTTATTTTAATACATTTTTTCTTTTGTATTCGGAACAACTAATCCTTAATTTCATAATATAGATTTCTTCTTGGTGATTAATGTGAATTAAATATAGATGATGTTTGCACACTTGAACTAAAAACGAAAACGTTGCATTATAAACAACCGACATATATATTATAAGTTTACGACGATACACACATATAAAGCTTTTTTTTTTTTTAAAAGCACACTCTTATAAAGCTACTACAAGATCGCATTACACTGCGACAAACGACAACATAGCAAGCCACAACAGTACTAGCTTTTAAAACAACTTTGAAGGACAAGCCTTGTTTATTTAGTACACAACAAACCACATTCTTAAAGAATCTGAGAGCACCGGTCTTTTAATACTTAGACATGAACCGCTCTTATTATTACATAGGGTTTGCCGTCTCTGGTTGATAGTTGACTCCCTGTAAATTTTTCATTAAAAAATAAAAAGAATAAATTAATCAATAAATTAAGCAACAGCTTAACAACAATAATCACAAAAATATAAGACATGCATGAAGAAGAAAACCAAATTTTAACCTGATTAGTGGGAGTTGCAGCTGCAGGTACCGTTTGGTTGCTGTAGCCGCTAGCTTGTCCGTATATATAGGGATTATAATTATAAGGCATCATGTATTGTGGATGGACATAGTTATAAGGAGGGTACATCCATGGTCCCGGACCTCCCGGTCGATAATCCATCCCCATGCCCATTGACGGTATCATGGGAGGGGGGGTAGTAAAAAGCCTGCATTGTTAAAGTTGTGAGTTTAGTAATGAGAAATGGTTTTATTATCGTTGCTTTTGTCCTAATCCAGCACGTCAAAGAATGACAATACATTTTTTTTTTCTGTTTCGTAAAGAATATACACATAAACTGAACTAAACCCAAAACATCATTTAATATAACTTTCTTATTTGCCCAAAAAAAAAAAACTTTCTTATAAATAAGAAAAGGAAAAACAAAACTTATTTATTTGGTTAAAATGGTATATTTTCTTATACAGCTTTTTTTTTTGAATTGAATGAAACTATATAAAGTAATAAATATATATTTTTTTTAAATCAGAAAACATAGATTAAACCCTATATATACATGCATGTCTTCTTGAGAGAAAAAAAAGGTAACGATTAAGATTACTTACTTCTACGTATTGTTTCAACTCCGTTATGTTACTGATGATACAGTCAAGGGTCGAGACCAAGTCTTTCTACAAATTAATGCATGCGAATAACAAATAGTAAAGTTGTATTAGTAACAATATGCTAGCTAACAACATATATATACGAATTAACTTTGTGTTGTTTATTTTTTATTGATTAGTGATTGGTCTTACAAGTTATTAGACATATTTTAAGTTTGCAAACACACATTATGGGAGAAGAAATTTATGCTTATATTATGTATATAAACGCATGTATTAATTTGTGTTTGTATCAATAATCAATTATATGAAAGAATAGAGGCAAAAAAATTGGTGTGAACCTTTTCAGTACATCGTGTCAACTCCTTCAGCGTCTCAATTTTGGCATTTATATCAGTGCGTCTTCTCTGCATTATGAAATCAAAATGACAAAAGATTGAACAACTTTCCTTGGGAGCCACGCATTAAACAAACAAAGGAGTGTCCTTACCTTCTCGGTCAAATTACGAGCTTCAGTATTACCACGTCGTCTCTTACTAAGAGTCATCGTTTCTTCTACAGCAACATCTTCCTTCTCCTTCCCCTTCCCCTTCCCCTTCCCCTTCTCCTTCTCCTTCCCCTTCTCCTTCTCCTTCCCCTTCTCCTTCTCCTTCTCCTTACCCTAAATAAGACAACGTATTAAAACGACATAACTTATGTATATATACATACATCTAAGAAAACCAACTACACAACTACCTCCTCCATCGGTTTCCAAGCAATTATGGCTTGAAGCAGCTCATCATTGTTTTTAGCATCAACTTCGGCTGCAGCATTATTCCACAGTGCAATATCATTATCACCGTCTTCAAGGACCTTCCATGGCTCAGCCGGCACATCAACGGCCATCGATATAGGCATCGCCGTTATCGGGCTTCTTATCGCAGGATAAAACTCATCTCTAGGGTCTGGAACAACGAAGGATTGGGAAAATGAGGACCAAAACTCGTTGGTATCTTGATCGTAGTAGTTGAAATTCATGATATCGAAATGGGAACTAACTGAAGAGTAAGAGTAGTGGTGAAGAGCTTGTGCCAGTAGGAAGAGGCATTTATATAGGAGAGTGAACAAGAGCGGGAAAGACGGTTCTTGACTCAAACCCCTGTCGGAACTTGATCATATCGCACTCGATTTCTATTTTGCCGCTTGAGAATATATATTATTTATCCATCTTCTTGTTTTTATCTTGATTTCTTTATCCATCAATTTTGCAATTTCGTAATCCAGCTTTTCCCACTTATCAACTAAAAATAAATTTACCGAATTATTAGCTACTTCTCACCAAGTTTCAAAATGTTGAGAAATTTTGTATTTATAAATGATAGTTAATGTGAAAATGTAATTATAAACGATTTTATAGTAGGCAAACTACTGATTTCAGATATGAATGTTGTAAAAAACATAAAAGTTTATTGATTTCTTAAGCAAACCATACAATTTTTGTGATTCAATTTTGATGTATGGGTTCGATGTAAGCCATGTTTTTTTTTTTCCTTGAACTTTCAATCTGGAGTTACATCAAAAAGCAATTCTACACACACGCACGAGTTTTGGTTCTCTTGATCAGAACTTCAAATGGACAAAGTTTTTTGTTTTTGTTTATGGAGTTACAATGACTAAATAAGCAATTCTACACACACACAAAAAAGACATAAGAAAAATACTTTAACGATTATATATTTTAAATGTTAAATACTGAAATATTTGTTTTAACAAGTAATACAAATTCTAAAATACAAAATGTTTAATAAAAAAAGAAGAAGATATTTTAGTAAAAAGAAAAATATATAGAAAAAGTTACGTAATCCAAGATACATGGAGAGTCTTATCAGTTGATTTGATCCAAGATATATGGAGATTTGTTTTATTTGTCTTTATTTCAAGTATTCTTTTATACAGAAAATCAGAAATTATCATTTTAAAATAAATGAATTTTTTACTATGTTGTCAATATATTTCGTAGAAACCACTGTTAAACAAGTTTTGCCTCCTTTTCGGAACTGGAATTACTGTCAACCAAGTTTTGCCTTCTTTTTCGTGCATTCTCTTTTTTCTTTACTTAAACATTATTATTGATCTCTGCCATGAAACAAAGAAGTAAAGTTTGAGCAAAATTCAATCTGGATACTTGACCAGAACTTCAAATCGACAAAGAATTTTTGTTTATGGAGTCACAATTAGTACATAAGCAATTCTACACACACACGGAAAAACATAAGAAAAATATACTAAAATTTAAATTTGTTTTACTGAGAAATTCAGAACTCGTACTTACAAATATAAATATTAATTAAAATCTAACTTAAATTTTAACGACAGTATTTTTTTTTATGTCAAATACTGATAGAGACGAAAAAAAAAGTCAAATACTGATAGATTTGTTTTAAGTAATACAAATTCTAAAATACAAAAGTTTAATTTAAAAAATAAGAAAAAGAGATAATTTAAGTAAGAGGAAAAAATATATAGAAAAAATTACGTAATCCAAGATACGTGGAAAGTCTTATCAGTTGATTTGATCCAAGATATGTGGAGATTTTGTTTTTGTTTTTTTGTGTCTTTACTTAAAATAAAAATTTATACTAAAAATTAGAAATTATTATAAAATAATACTGAATTCTTACTATGCTCGTCAAAATTACTGTTAAACAAATTTTGACTACTTTTTCGGAACTGGAATCACTGTAAAACAAGTTTTGCCTACTTTTTCGAGCATTTTTTTTTTCTTTTTACTGAAACATTATTATTGATATACTACTATTTTCCGTTGCTAACAATTGATATACTTTTTAAATTTAATATTAATTTTACGACTATAAATTTTATTTACCAGTTCCGTAAAAGTAATAAAAATTCTCTAATACAAATTAAACGAGTATATCTTTCAAGATATTTAAACTGGTAACTCATACGTACAGATACAACTATTAATCTAAATCTAATTTAACGAACGCCAGTAAAAGTTTCAAATATTGATGGATTTCCTAAAGTTACATTAATTAGCATATGAAACTTGTTAATTCACAAGAAAGAAAAAAACAAAATTTACGAACATTGCCAAACGCATGTGGAGGGTGGCAACACGATATGGATGTTTTAACATTACATATCTCAGAAAAAAATAAGTTTTGCCGATACATTTATATTCCTAAACAAAAAAGTTCTTAGATGTAGGATAAATACATTCAGATATGATCCATTCTGCAACTGTAAGAATTTACACTAGTAATATTTGAAACGGTTAAGTGTTTTACATTAGTAATTAGTAATATTTTGAAATAATATTTGAAATTAGTTCACTAAGAAAATCAATACGATATAATCTTAACTCAAGCCAACTGAAATTGTAGAAACCAAAAAAAAGAAATGAAATATGTGAGATATTATAAACAATAAGAAGTGAATAAACAAAATAGAGAGATATTATAGCAGCAAAAGTTGTAATCTAATTAAAAATATTTAAATATGTGAAAAATAGAAAGTTAGGCATTCCAATATGTACGGAGAGTCTTATCAGTTGATTTGATCCAAGATATGTGGAGAATTTTTTTTTGTGGGTATTTTACTTCAATTAAGTTTTTAATGGTGAATTTTAAATGAATAAATGTTTAACGTTATTAACCAAAAATATTATTCAAATTTAAAACACAATTGTTGGAATAACTAATGCTAAGAAATCAGAAATAACAAAATATTGAACATGCTGATATTTCGGCATTTCCGTTGAATCAATATTTATAGCTTTTGGTCATCATCGTGTATTGTTTACTTTTAATTTAACAATTAGTATTTGTTCTTGATTATATAACAAAAAGCAAATTAAATACTAAAAAGGGCTAATATAAGGGCAATTACTCTAAAACGAAACAAGGCATCAAATACTATTAACTGTGATCGTTTTTCTTCAAGGTTATATACTTTCACACTAAAATATCACTTCTAATAAATATAGTTAGAAAATGCCAGATATTATTTAGATTAAATGTATTTTCAAATGAAACAAAAAGATTATAAAATATATAGATGTATTGAAGCAAATAAAGTAGTAAATATTATTATAATAATTGTAAGTATTTTTTAAAAAGATTTGTAAAAGATTACGTAATCAAGTGATTAGACTTCTACAAAAATGAAAGTCTTATCAATTGATTAAGTATAGATAAAAAGTCTAATCACTTGATTTGATCTAAAATATAATGAGATTTTTTTCTTTTGTCTTTCTGTTTATAATTTACAGAAAATTATAAACTATCATTCAAATTAATAATAGAAAATTCTACTATATTCTTTAATTCAATGTACAATTTATCGATGCTAAGAAGTGATAAACATTACAGGCTGGTATTTGGTATTTCTGTAGGAAACAAGATTTATATAGTACCAATGTTTTAACTCTTGTAAAACTCCCTTCTTCATATAAAAGTTATTGTAACACTTAGATTGATATATAGTTTTGAATTTATGAGAAAATGTTACAGAACTTGTCGACAAAAAAAGAACAAAACGAAAAAAAACTTAGGAAACATTATTCCCGAACACATGTCGATTCCTGGGGAGCAAGATATGTTACGGATGTTTTCGACATTAAAATATTTCAGAACAAAATAAAATTTGCCGAGTCATTATATCTATAAGAAATACTTTTAGGTGTAGGTTCGATGGATAACTATTACAAATGAAAAGAAAAACAATACATATTGAAGAAGCTTTATTCCAGATTATCATTTCAGAAATTTAAAAGAAAAAAAAAAAGGAAAAACTAATCTCCTGCATAGCTATATTTCTTATGTTTCAAATACTAGTTTCGGAAAAGAAACAATTATTTCATTATTAAACTAGTTGATATAAGAATTTAGATATTACTACAAAATCTATGGTCATTTTTACATTCCTAATTCAAAATATAAAATTTCTATGCGAGTTTCATAACATGACCCTGAACTTTGTTCATGTATTTAATTTTCGGTTATTATGATCTATTTATATTTATATTTTTATTTTAAAGGGAATAATTATATTATTGGTGGTCGTTTAAATTGAATATTTACAATTGTTTCACTTAGAAATCAAAACGATAGAATGAATTTAGGTCAACTAAAACAAACTAAATACGATGCAAATTAAAAAGAAAAAGAAAATGGAGAGATATTTTAGCAAATAAAATAGTAGATATAGTTTAAATATCTAAAAAACAAACTTAAAAATTACGCAATCCAATATATATGAAGAATCTCATCATTTAATTAGATCCAAGATATAAAGAGATTTGTGTTTAATTTTCATTTTTTTTTTGTAAAAGTTAATAATTATTACTTATTAAGGTGAAAAGTTTAAATAAAAACCAATCTTTATAAAATTATTTAACATTTTTTCCTACAATATATTCCATCAAACCTAAAATACAGCTGTTAAAATAAAAAAATGGCAAGAAGTACGAACTAATAAATATTATTAAGCATGCTTTGATTTCGGGGTTTCCATGGAAACGATATTTATGTAGTTCTTGATCATCCATTGTTTTATTTTAATTAATTGAAATGGTGTTGTTTCTTAATTAAATTCTTTAAACTTCGAAAAGTTATTTTTGTAGTTCATGTTTAAGAAAAAATATCTCGAAACGATTGTTGAATGACCCCGCCCCCGGGATTATAGGACTAATACTTTTTTAGTTGGCAAAGATTTATTATACTCTTCCTAATCCATTAATTAAAAAAATTGTATAAAATCACGAATAGCAGCTGAGTTTCGCCTGATGAAACCATACACCTGAATTAATGTTTCAAGTTCCAATATTTATTTTTTTATTTCTTGTGATCATCCAAACACAGAAAGACGACAAATTATAGTGACTCACTGTGCACACAAAAAGAAGTAAAACATAGTGACGCATTTGTAAATCATCCATAATTTTTTTCTTTCTTTCTTTTGCCTACACATCATAGAATCTACTGTTTTGGTTACGGAAACCAAATTAAAGACAAAGATTATGTTCGGTGAAGGTGCCACTGTCCGACAACTACTAAGGTTTCTAGTGCTTACCATGTAACATTACGTGTGTCTTTTGTTATCTTAACTCTCTTTTTGTTTTCTTTTTCTTTTCGGTTGTATATCTTCTTTTCCTTCAATTTTAAGTTTCCTTATCTATATCATGAACCTACGAGCCAGCCGCATGACTCTCACCGCAACATTAGAGCCACCTGAATTTTATCTAAAATATAAATTTTGGAGTCTAGGAAAACATACAGGTTACAAGATGAAATGTACGAGCCTCATGCTCACCGCAAACATTAGCCACAAGCTTTTCACAAAAATATGATATACTATTTGGTTTCTTATCTCCTAAACTATACAACATTTTTGGAGTCTAGGAAACGTACATACAGGGCTATCAACGTACGAGCCGCATGGCTCGCCGCAAAATTAGCAAACAAAATTTTTACATAAATGAGATAAAATACAATTTGGTTGTTTATTTCCCATTCTATAAACACACATTTTTGGAGTCTTGCTAGGAAACGTACATATAAAGATTATGAACTTACGAGCCTCATGACTCAATGCAACATTAGCCACATGAATTTCACATATTATATTTGGTTCATGTATTTGTATTCGATTTTTACTATGATTTAATAATCTCTTTGTGTGTTTTTTTGCTTTCTCGTGCGGCCGCTTGCTTCCTCTTGCTTCCTCACGCGCAAGTTCGTTGTCTTGTAACGGCGGGAGAAGAAATCCAATGTTGCATTTTGTTTGCATTACCGGAAATATATTATATTTATTAACAAATATGGGCTAATTTATGCCCATTAAGTAGCTTTAATTGGGCTTACGAGGTAAAATTAAACGTCGTCGTCTTCACGTAGGAAGTGAACAAATTTGGATGGGTTACGTACAGGACGACGGTACTTGTTGTCAAGCCACACAGCTGTTCCTTTCGCCTCCAATATAGGCTGCTTTATTTAATAGATATCAATATCATCATATCAAAAGAATTCTATTAGTAACTAAGTACAAAACTTAGCTACCAAAACACAAAACGCTTACTGAGAACATTTATTAACTAACCTCTTGATTTGGAAGTTTAAAGATGAAATGATCGAAGTAAATACGCGGAGCAGATGTGCCCGATATCCTCGCTTTCACCACAAACTTGTCTCCGCTCTGTTCAAAGTGATGAAATGAATATACCACAACACATTGACATTGACATGGCATAATGTGTGAGGTACTAAAGTTGAGGAGAAAATAGATACACACACACACATCAACTGTAACCACAAAATTAACCATCCACTTCCCAAAATTTTCCAAAGATATATGCAAAAAACAAGATCTTAACACATTTAATTTTTCCAACCACATTCAAAACATGTATGAAGTAACTATTGATCATGCAGTCCAATATCTGTAAAAAAAGCAAGCTGGAACACCTCTTTGACATAGAAAGATTCCAAACCAGGAAGACTCTATAAATTTAGTAGCATTTATTGACACATTTATTCGTCAAGCATTCTCAAGTTCTACTTAACCACATATTCACAAATGCTCCAATCAGACTGAGAGAGTAATTTTGATTATGCCGTCCACATTCTTTTAAACATACAGTCATATATTTGACCGGTTTAATACGCGAATATGTTTTTTTTTGTTGAATTTAATAATAAATTAATTCAAGAGAAAATATCGTTTGTTACAACCTTTTATAGTTGCTAGCTGAGTTTGAAAAAATAAATTTTAATTTACATGAGTGAATATGTTTTCAGATTGAAATATTCGACAATTTATCCAAAAAAGATTGAAATATTTGACATTTTTTTATTACATAATAAAATGAAATAAAAAAAGATATATACTTAACTGAATGGAATATGATGTTACAAGAAATGGGATACAAAGTTTTCTATATTCGAAAGGTTTACAATGTTAATATTTAGTTGTGATCATGTTGACACCAAATAAAAAAAATCATCAGGTTTCTCCAAAATACATCTTGGAATAAATTATTTGGCAACAAAGCATTTGACCGGTTATATTATTTCAAATTAAAATATTAAACATTAAAGAATACATAAAAATAGAATATATTTTTTTTTGTAAAATTTTTAAATTATTAATTGTTGTACCTAAGTAAATGCTCATTGATAACTCTACAGTTAATTATTAAATTCATAAAAATTGACTTTAAAATTATAATTTGTGAGTTGTGATGACTTGTGAGCAATTTCAAATTTTGATTACAATATTAACGTTAGATTTTTTTGAATACATTGTGATGACACTTAAAGTTGTGATGACATTTCAATTTTTGATTATAGTATTAACGTTAGATTTTCTATTGTAGACTGAAAATTGTAGATTTTTTTTTGTGACTGTACATTTTATTGTTGTAGTATTTTGGTTATAGAAATTAAAAATTTTGGAAAGGTTTAAATTATGTGCTTTAGAAAAAGTGTTTTGTACAGCCAAAAATTTTAATTAAAAAATATTTTGACTGTAAGTAGAAAAAGGGAAATCTAAAACTTTTAAAACATGATTGCTGTGTAGAAATAGAAATGTAGACGAAAATATGGCTGTGGCAATATTCCAAAGCCACAACAAATTAATCCCTACGTCTACATTTTAAACTGTTTTCTAAATAAAAAAAAAACTGAATTTTATACAATAAAATCTCTATACAGTTTACCAAAAAAATAAAATCTCTATACAAATATTGAAAATATTAAAATATCCTTGGATATATCAATCATATATAAATAGTTTCGGATAAGAATCATATGTTGGTTTAAGTTTGAAGAAACTTTGAGACTTAACCTATTCTAAACCTATTTGGATTATAGTTCATTAGGACTAGAGATTGTTTAGAAGTTATCTAAACATACATTACCAAATAGGAATAGGATTTGTGGGTTTTGGTTTTATATATATAGGGGTACATATGTGTTGTATAACCTATGAGTTTTATGAGAGATTGAAAGATTGAGAGATTGAGAGATTTGCGACTTTAGTTTTGAGAGATTTTCTAAAGTTTTAATAAAAAGAGTGATTCTTTATAACTTCTTTTAGTTCTTAATCTTTCTTTCTAAAAACAAGAATTGGTATCAGAGCTAAAACAAAGATCATGAGGAAAAAAAACCATGAGTGAGATTGCTGTAATTCCAGAAAAACCATAAGGAGGAGGATCTTCTTCGATTCAATGTCCTATGCTGAAATCCACAAATTATATTGTATGGTCTATGCGAATGAGAATTTGTCTTAGAGTCCATACAGTTTGGGATAATATAGAAGAAGGAACAACGAATGCTGAAAAGAATGACATGGCAACAACCCTTCTGTTCTAGTATATACCTGAAGCACTAATTCTGAAGGTAGGCGAGTTACATACGGCGAAGAAGGTGTGAGACACCATCAAATCTAGACATATGGGAGCAGAGAGAGTCAGAGAAGCAAGACTGCAAACTTTCATGGCCGAGTTTGATCGTCTTTCTGAAACCATCGACGTTTTTGCAGGTGATGTATCTGCATTTTATAGGGTTTTAACTATATTTAGAGAGACAACGATGATCTAATATGTGATCAATACAACGTTTGGAAGAAATCAAACCTAAGATTTGGACCATGGCAATCGTTTTGGTCCCCGGCAACGGCGACAAATTGATCAACAGGTCAATTAAAACCTAATGTGTACTCCACCACGATCTAATGGTATCGTTGTAACACTTCAGGATCGAATCCACAGAGACCAAACAATTGCACTAAGAAATTATCAAGATCAAATATAGCTAAGACAATGGAAAAGTTTTTGAATCAAGTAACTATCTAGAAACGGAAAAGTAAATAAGTTGTTTCTAAATCAAAAAGGAAATATTGGGCGCA
>NC_025689.1:29663415-29665249 GCF_000633955.1 Camelina sativa
ATACCCTAGAAAATTAGGGAGAAATCAATCCTTTGGAAGTGAGAAAAGAGAGAGGAAAGGGAGCATAAGAGGAGGTCTTGGGCGATAAGAGGTTGAAGGAGTCAACAGTTCAATGATCGATACTCCCATGGTAAGACCACACCTTTTTACTAATCTGATGTAGAGAGACAACGATGGGGAGACTGAAAGTTCTCTAAGGCCGTGGAGTTCAGAGTAGGGAGTGTTGATCCTAATCATGGGCAGAGTACAGAAAGTAGTTCTCGATTTGATGTGATGAATAGTGTGAAGAAGAGATCCCTAAGAAAATGTGAGTTTCCACTTTCAAACCTTTTCTCTGTTCTTGAGTTTTTGTCTGTTCTTGCTTGAGGACAAGCAAAGATTCAAGTCCGGGGGAATTGATGTGTCTGCATTTTATAGGGTTTTAACCATAGTTTTTAAGTTTGTTTTGAGTCTTTTCCTAGGTCCAAGTGTGCTTTTAGAGTCCTTTTAGTCCTTTGTGAGTCTTTACAGGTTCTAGGTGACTTTGGAAAGAATCTGAGCGTTTTGAGGGTGAAAATATGCACATGGAGCTAAATTGGTTGAAGATTGATCGAGCTAGAAGGCAGATGGAATGAGAGCAGAAATACGTTCTGGATGGACTGATCCTTTCGAGATCGACCATTCTCGTCCCCGACGCAAGTTTTCCTTTTTTGTTTTAAACCGACTTTTAGGGTTTTATTTTGATATTTAAGTTAGAGGCACGGCCTCCAGAGACATAACTTTATTTTCTAAGACTATTCTGTATTGAGAGCAAAGGGAGAAGATCTCTAATCCTTCTTGATACTTTGGAGGAGATTTCTAAACCTTATTTTCTATTCTTTTGCAATTCAATTATGTTTTCTTCATTATTGATTTGCTGTTTCTGCTTCTCCATGTCTGAGTAGTTTCACTATTGGGTTTAGGGTTTCAGAAGGGTTTCTATGATTAATTGATGCTAGGTTTGTTAGATTAGGGATTGATCTTATTGTTCTTCATCTATATTTGTTCTTAATGCTTAAGCTAGATTGATCATNGCATCTGGAGCCAATTGGTTGAAGATTGATCGAGCTAGAAGGCAGATGGAATGAGAGCAGAAATACGTTCTGGATGGACTGATCCTTTCGAGATCNAATGAAAACTTGCGTCGGGGACTGGATTGGTCGATCTCGAAAGGATCAGTCGATCCGGAACGTATTTCTGCTCTCATTCCATCTGCCTTCTAGCTCGATCAGTCTTCAACCAATTGGCTCCAGATGCATGTTTTCATCCCTTAAACGCTCAGATTCCTTCCAAAGTCACCTAGGACCTGTAAAGACTCACAAAAGACTAAAAGGACTCTAAAAGCACACTTGGACCTAGGAAAAGACTCAAAACAATCCTAAAAACTATGGTTAAAACCCTATAAAATGCAGACACATCAATTCCCCCGGACTTGAATCTTTGCTTGTCCTCAAGCAAGAACAGACAAAAACTCAAGAACAGAGAAAAGGTTTGAAAGTGGAAACTCACATTTTCTTAGGGATCTCTTCTTCACACTATTCATCACATCAAATCGAGAACTACTTTCTGTACTCTGCCCATGATTAGGATCAACACTCCCTACTCTGAACTCCACGGCCTTAGAGAACTTTCAGTCTCCCCATCGTTGTCTCTCTACATCAGATTAGTAAAAAGGTGTGGTCTTACCATGGGAGTATCGATCATTGAACTGTTGACTCCTTCAACCTCTTATCGCCCAAGACCTCCTCTTATGCTCCCTTTCCTCTCTCTTTTCTCACTTCCAAAGGATTGATTTCTCCCTAATTTTCTAGGGTAT
>NC_025689.1:29667021-29671763 GCF_000633955.1 Camelina sativa
GGTGTTTAATGCTATCCCAATTTATCATCTAATTTCGTGGTCATGTCCCCTAACTGATTCCCTGCGCCCAATATTTCCTTTTTGATTTAGAAACAACTTATTTACTTTCCGTTTTTGATTAGTTAATTTATTCACAAAACTTCCTCTTTTGTCTTAGCTATATTTAATCTACATAATTTCATAGTGTAATTGTTTGGTCCCTGTGGATTCGATCCTGAAGTGTTACAACGATACCACTAGACCGTGGTGGAGTACACATTAGGTTTTAATTGACCTGTTGATCAATTTGTCGCCGTTGCCGGGGACCAAAACGATTGCCTTTGAGATTCTAGATTTAAATTTAGTCTAAGATTTATTCTTTTTATTTACTAATTAGTTCTTGTGTTCTTTCTCTTGTGTTTTAGGTGCATGCAAACAAGAAGCCACAAGCCTACTGATTTGCGTAATCTGCAAAACGAAGAGTTAGCCCTACTTGAACGAGAAAACAGGAAAGCAAAAGCTAAAGCTGAAAAGATGGAGGATGGACAGAATCTAGATGGTCATCAGCCTAACCCTCAAGAGGTCATTATTCCGCCTCCTCCTCCTGTTCCACAATGTCAGGCTCCACGAGAGCAGAATGCGGCTGAGCTAAACCCACCAGCAAGGCGGACTACTTTGAGGGATGAAGATGCTCACAACAGGCTATTTGCGAATCGGTCTGCGATTCAACCTCCTGCTCCTGCGAGACAAGATTATGAGATCAAGCATAGCCTGATCAATTTGGTCCAGAACCGTGTGTTTAATGGATTAGCATCAGAGAGCCCTCTAGACCATATTGAAGCTTTTGAGAGATTGGCTAGTACAACAAGGTCTAATAGAGTTCCATATGATTATCTCATGTTGACTTTGTTCCAATTCTCTTTAGGAGATAAGGCTTTGAGATGGCTAAATCTCTTGGACCGAGGATCACTTACCACTTGGGAGCAGTGTAGAGCAGCGTTTTTAAACCACTTCTACACTAAGTCACGATCAGCTATGTTAAGGAGCAAGATCACTACCTTCTCACAAGGTGGTACAGAGTCTTTTTGTGAAGCGTGGGAGAGATTCAAGGAGTATATGAGGGACTGTCCTCATCATGGCTTTTCACAAGAGAATCTTATGAACATCTTCTATGGAGGAATTGACCAGAAGTACCAGATGGCACTCGATACTGCCAGCAGAGGAGATTTTTCTACTAACACTGCCGCTGAAGCAAACCTCTTGATCGAAAACCTTGCAGCGAGTAACAGCAATCATAGCCATGAGTATGATCGTTCTGTGCGTGTTGTTAGCTCCGTGAATACAGATGTTATTAAGAGTCTCACTGCCAAGGTAGACCTTCTTTTGAAGAGAGATCAGCAAGCTGTCAACATGTGCGACGGGCAGACGGGTGCGTATCAGCAAGTTGGAGTAAATTCAGGTTTTGAGGGGACAGAGGAGCTGAACTATGTAGGAGGACAAGGGAATTATCAGAATCATGGGTTTAATCAGAATTATAGAAATCATCCTAATCTCTCCTACAGAAGCACCAACGTTGAGAATCCTCAAGATCAGCTGTATCCTCCACATAATCAACAAGGTAACTTCTCGCAAGGGTTTCAGAACAAAGGTGCTGGAATTTATAGCGCAAATACCCAAGGATACCACGCTCCATCTGCAGCTCCACAAGATAACAAACTTGAATTGATGATGCAAGCACTACTGGAGGGCCATAAGAAAAGTTCTGCTGAGATTAATGTCAAGATTGATAGCATGTTCAATGATTTGAATGGGAAATTTGAGAGGTTGAGTTCACGTGTTGATTCCATTGATAAGAGAGTCTCTGCTATTTCTTCTAGCTCTAAGAACAAAGAGTCATGCAATGCTATAACACTCCATGGTGGGATTGAAGATGGGCTGAGTTGTGTTGTGATCAACTCATGTTTGGCTTCCGCAGAGACGGGATCGGTCAATCCTGTGACTAGACCAGCCGATCCCACATATTCTGATAATTCGAGTTTGATCCCCAGAGAAGTTGGATCGACCGATCCCCCTTATAGATCGACCGATCCCGTCAATGACGCAGAACCAGTTTCAAAAAGTCTCAGATCAAGCGCTCCACGTCCAGACCAGTCGGTCCCTGTTGCAGGTATGGGAAAACCCAGCTCAGTTGTTCCTGATGTGGATACCAAGGAATCAATTCTTGCAGAACCAAAGCCCTATAGACCACAAATTCCTTTTCCAAGAAGACATGAGAAGAAACCTCTTGATGAAAAGAAGTATGGTCGGTACAAAGAAGCTATAAGTGAGTTCATCGCTGACATTCCCTTTACAGAGGCAGTAAAGTATATATCTTTGTTTAAGAAGGTTTACAATGATGTTGTGGTTGAAGAAAAGGATTTGGTGGATGTTAAGACGTTTTTGGCTAGAGAGAAGAGCATTCATGCTCCATCTTTGAAAAGACTACCCAAGTTAGAAGATCCAGGAAGATTTGTTGTTCCATGCTCCATCCTAGGAGTGAACTTTGAGGATTCCCTTTGTGACACTGGATCCAGTGTGAACGTGATGTCTAAGGCTGTTGCAGAGAGGTTGGGGATTGATGATATGAAGGCTTCTAAGGTCTCTCTTAAGTTTGCGAATGCTGTCACCACGACTCCACAAGGCTTCATTAGTAATTTAGATGTTCAAGTTGGGAGTTGTTTGGTTGCTAAAGATTTTCATGTTGTGAAAATGAGCGGGGGTTCTGTTATGCCTTTGATTCTTGGGCGACCTTTCCTAGCAACAGTAGGAGCAGTTGTTGACTTGCCTAATAAGAGGATCACTTTCTCTAACATTGATGATAAAGTCTTCTACAACTCAATCACTGCAAATGAAGCTGTACGACATGGCTCTTGTCTAGTCGTAGAACATGAGAAGAAGGTGGATGTCATGACAATGGGAGAGAATGGTGATAAGAATGAGGTCAACGAAGTCCTGGATGGAGACACTCATTCTTCTGAGAAAAAGTCTAAGAGGGTTAAGAAGAGAGATAAGCCAAAGATAGAGAGAGTAATACCAGATCTTCACATAACCTTGGTACCCCAGAAATATGTTAAAGACACCATTGAGTACAAGGTGAAGTGCAAAGGAATATCTCGGCCTTTCTCTAAAGTTAAAGCCATCCTTACTCCGGAGTTTAAAGAAAAAGGCCAAGAAGCAATGGATGGTATGCTGAAAAAAAACTTTGGAGCTTAAGTTGACGAATTGGAGAGCTTGTTCTGATATGAGTTCTCATCCTCCCATCACTTGACACCTGAAACCACGGTCAAGCTATAGACCTTAAACAAGCGCTTATGGGAGGCAACCCATGGGGTTTGTGCTGGCTTACCCTTTTATTTTTATTTGTCTTAGGATTTTGGTTTTGTTTTTAGGATTTATTATGGTGAAATCACGTCTGGTGTTAAGTGTTTTCAGGAATAGGTTCCAAACGCAGAAGATGCAAATTTTTTTTTTTTTTGTTCCAGGAGGTTCAGATCGATCGATCCTCCTTAAAGATCGACCGATCCCGTTGGTTTGCTGTGGGTATCTCCAAGTTCAATAATGTTACAGATCGGTCGATCCCACCCTGAGTTTGGTCGATTCCATCAACACCATTCCAAAACCAGATGCGAGATCACCGGTTTTTGTTTCTTTACCTTTCTTTTTCTTTTTCATTTTTTCTTATTTTCTTTGTCGGATTCATTCTTTTCTTGGTTTTGCTTTCACACCGGGACGGTGTGAAGTAAGTCCGGGGGAGGGCTGTCTCCAAGTTACTAATGTCGTTTTCTGTGGTTGTTTCCTTTGATTTTTCTTTTATTAGGTCAGTTTGTCGAGTCTAAAAAAACAAAAAAAAACAAAATGGGAAACTATGATCATTTCCAAGAATCTTTTGCTTTGAACTAACACTCTTATGATTGCTTTTGTACCTCTGATTTGGAATGAAGCTTGGAATGAACATGAGCAGTCTCAACACGCCCCAAAAGACACTCGCCAAGGAGAACACTAAGTTGAACCAGAAGTTGTCTCTAGCTTTAACAGGACTTAACCGGATTTAATTTCTTACCTTGGGGCTTGGTATACATCGGACAAGACTCCTCCCTTCAAGCCTTACAAGACGTGCATCTCCTCACAAAGTATGCTTCCCCTCTCTCTACCCTTCAGTACTCAGTAAAAAAAAAGAGAAAAGAAAAATATAAGAAGAAGAGGATATAGGTAATAAAAGAAGTGAACCGAGGGTTGTGCGTAAACCCGTGCATCTTTCGGAACTCATGGAAACCTGTCCACAAGAAAAGAGCAAAGGATTGATAAAAAAAAAAAATGATATCCTAGAAAATTAGGGATAAATCAATCCTTTGGAAGTGAGAAAAGAGAGAGGAAAGGGAGCATAAGAGGAGGTCTTGGGTGATAAAAAGTTGAAGGAGTCAACAATTCAATGATCGATACTCCCATGGTAAGACCGCACCTTTTTACTAATCTGATGTAGAGAGACAACGATGGGGAGACTGAATGTTCTCTAAGGCTGTGGAGTTCAGAGTAGGGAGTGTTGATCCTAATCATGGGCAGAGTACAAAAAGTAGTTCTCAGTTTGATGTGATGAAGAGTGCAAAGAAGAAGTTCCCAAGAATATGTGAGTTTCCACTTTCAAACCTTTTCTTTGTTCTTGAGTTTTTGTCTGTTCTTGCTTGAGGACAAGCAAAGATTCAAGTCCGGGGGAATTGATGTGTCTG
>NC_025689.1:29672021-29675297 GCF_000633955.1 Camelina sativa
GAACGGTGTTTAATGCTATCCCAATTTATCATCTAATTTCGTGGTCATGTCCCCTAACTGATTCCCTGCACCCAATATTTCCTTTTTGATTTAGAAACAACTTATTTACTTTCTGTTTTTGATTAGTTACTTTATTCACAAAACTTCCTCTTTTGTCTTAGCTATATTTAATCTACATAATTTCATAGTGTAATTGTTTGGTCCCTGTGGATTCGATCCTGAAGTATTACAACGATACCACTAGATCGTGGTGGAGTACCACATGGAGAAGCAGGGAGAAATCAATCCTTTGGAAGTGAGAAAAGAGAGAGGAAAGGGAGCATAAGAGGAGGTCTTGGGTGATAAAAAGTTGAAGGAGTCAACAATTCAATGATCGATACTCCCATGGTAAGACCGCACCTTTTTACTAATCTGATGTAGAGAGACAACGATGGGGAGACTGAATGTTCTCTAAGGCTGTGGAGTTCAGAGTAGGGAGTGTTGATCCTAATCATGGGCAAAGTACAAAAAGTAGTTCTCAGTTTGATGTGATGAAGAGTGCAAAGAAGAAGTTCCCAAGAATATGTGAGTTTCCACTTTCAAACCTTTTCTTTGTTCTTGAGTTTTTGTCTGTTCTTGCTTGAGGACAAGCAAAGATTCAAGTCCGGGGGAATTAATGTGTCTGCATTTTATAGGGTTTTAACCAGAGTTTTTAGGATTGTTTTGAGTCTTTTCCTAGGTCCAAGTGTGCTTTTAGAGTCCTTTTAGTCTTTTGTGAGTCTTTACAGGTCCTAGGTGACTTTGGAAGGAATCTGAGCATTTTGGGGATGAAAACATGCATCTGGAGCCAATTGGTTGAAGACTGATCGAGCTAGAAGGCAGATGGAATGAGAGCAGAAATACGTTCCGGATCGACTGATCCTTTCGAGATCGACCAATCCAGTCCCCGACGCAAGTTTTCCTTTTTTGTTTTAAACCGACTTTTAGGGTTTTATTTTGATATTAAAGTTAGAGGCACGGCCTCCAGAGACAGAAGCTTTTTTTTTCGGAGACTATTTTGTATTGAGAGCAAAGGGGGAAGATCTCTAATCCTTCTTGACACTTTGGAGAAGATTTCTAAACCCTATTTTTCTATTCTTTTGCAATTCAATTATGTTATCTTCATCATTGACTTGCTGTTTATGCTTCTCCATGTCTGAGTAGTTTCTCAATTGGGTTTAGGGTTTCAGAAGGGTTTATATGATTAATGGATGCTAGGTTTGTTAGATTAGAGATTGATCTTGTTGTTCTTCATCTATTGTTGTTCTTAATGCTTAAGCTAGACTGATCACCTAGATTAAGATCTTAGGTTTAATTCATCTAGGCATCAAAAGTGTTGTTGAATTGCTTGAAAAGAACATAGGTGAGCAAGGTGATCCTTAGCCAACGGCAGCTGAAGTTGAGGCACCTTGTGAACATAATCAAACTTGAACTTATTGCTTGCTAGGATTGTTTAGATTGAAACGACAGTTTAGAGTTTTATCAATTCCTTGCATAGATAGCTAATGCTGCGACAGTAGGTTAGTTTTACATTCGAGATTTGAACGGTGTTTAATGCTATCCCAATTTATCATCTAATTTCGTGGTCATGTCCCCTAACTGATTCCCTGCACCCAATATTTCCTTTTTGATTTAGAAACAACTTATTTACTTTCTGTTTTTGATTAGTTACTTTATTCACAAAACTTCCTCTTTTGTCTTAGCTATATTTAATCTACATAATTTCATAGTGTAATTGTTTGGTCCCTGTGGATTCGATCCTGAAGTGTTACAACGATACCACTAGATCGTGGTGGAGTACACATTAGGTTTTAATTGACCTGTTGATCAATTTGGCGCCGTTGCCGGGGACCAAAACGATTGCCTTTGAGATTTTAGAATTGAGTATAGTCTAAGATTTTTTTTTTGTTTTTACTAATTATTTTTATTTTCTCTTTTTGTAGATAAAAAAAATGAAAAATGTTTTTGGGCCCATGGATTACGATGACTGGCCACAGGAAGAGGAGACCACATTTGATGAAGACATTCTAGATGAGCCTTATGTGGAGCCACTGTTCGATGAGAGTGTTCTTACACCGGATCAAAAAGTTAAGTTGGATGAGCTTTACATGGAGCATCCAACAACGACAAGGAGGAACTTAGCAGCAATGATCCGGTTGAATCTCATCTCACATCGAGCAGTACTTGAAGGGAGGGAGCCCACTTTCACAGAGATTAGGGAAGCTCATGCTTGCGAAAAGGTAATACATTGGGTTCCACCAAGCCAAATAGAAGGTACATGCGTTTCCACCCTTGAAATTCATGATTTTGAGGATATTCACATGCCATGCATTGAAGATGTGACTTCTAGTTTGGATACTCCATTGCTCATTGATGAATGCTATGATTTGATATGTGAGTCTCAACGTCTAGACATCTTAAGAGCAGAAAAACTTGCTAGGGATTATCATGAAATATATTTTGATATTGGATATCATTGTGCTTTGAATGTTCATGATCTCGAGTTTGAGTTTTCAATGCCTGATGTATCTAGCTCTCTTCTTGAAGAATCTTACCTAGGGTGTGTTCTTGATATTGATACAATTTTGCATGAAACAAAGGATCCTGAGGTGGATTATATGAATGAGGATATTGTGTTCTATGAAATTAATGGGGATGAAGTTAATTATTTTGTGAAAACCTCGTTTGAACCTGAAATTGACTTTATTTTTCCATTAAATGCATTTAACCCTCATGAGCATCCAACCATCAATGAATATTTCAAAGTATATGCTACATTTGTAGTAAACTTCCAAGATGTGAATTTTATTGTTTTGCCATGGATAATTATGTGTTACTTGACACATATTGTATATTGCATTAACAAGAAAATGACTCAAAGACTCGAAAAATCAAAAGGAAACAACCAAAGAAAACGACATTAGTAACTTGGAGACATCCCTAAATTGATCAACAGGTCAATTAAAATCTAATGTGTACTCCACCACGATCTAGTGGTATCGTTGTAACACTTCAGGATCGAATCCACAGGGACCAAACAATTACACTATGAAATTATGTAGATTAAATATAGCTAAGACAAAAGAGGAAGTTTTGTGAATAAATTAACTAATCAAAAACGGAAAGTAAATAAGTTGTTTCTAAATCAAAAAGGAAATATTGGGCGCAGGGAATCAGTTAGGGGACATGACCACGAAATTAGATGATAAATTGGGATAGCATTAAACACCATTCTTGAACTCAAATCTCGAATGTAAA
>NC_025689.1:29676296-29693078 GCF_000633955.1 Camelina sativa
AACAATAGACGAAGAACAATAAGATCAATCCCTAATCTAACAAATCTAGCATCAATTAATCATAGAAACCCTTCTGAAACCCTAAACCCAACAGTGAAACTACTCAGACATGGAAAAGCAGAAACAGCAAATCAATAATGAAGAAAACATAATTGAATTGCAAAAGAATAGAAAATAGGGTTTAGAAATCTTCTCCAAAGTGTCAAGAAGGATTAGAGATCTTCTCCCTTTGCTCTTAATAAAAAATAGTCTTAGAAAATAAAGCTTATGTCTCTGGAGGCCGTGCCTCTAACTTAAATATCAAAATAAAACCCTAAAGGTCGGTTTAAAACAAATAAGGAAAAGTTGCATCGAGGACGGGAATGGTCGATCTCGCGAGGATCAGTCGATCCGGAACGTTTTTCTGCTTTCACTCCATCTGCTTACTAGCCCGAATCAGTCTTCAACCAATTAGCTCCAGATGCATGTTTTCATCCCCAAAACGCTCAGATTCCTTCCAAAGTCACCTAGAACCTGTAAAGACTCACAAAGGACTAAAAGGACTCTAAAAGCACACTTGGACCTAGGAAAAGACTCAAAACAAACCTAAAAACTATAGTTAAAACCCTATAAAATGCAGACACATCAATTCCCCCGGACTTGAATCTTTGCTTGTCCTCAAGCAAGAACAGACAAAATCTCAGGAACAGAGAAAAGGTTTGAAAGTGGAAACTCACATATTCTTGGGAACTTCTTCTTTGCACTCTTCATCACATCAAACTGAGAACTACTTTTTGTACCTTGCCCATGATTAGGATCAACACTCCCTACTCTGAACTCCACAGCCTTAGAGAACATTTAGTCTCCCCATCGTTGTCTCTCTACATCAGATTAGTAAAAAGGTGCGGTCTTACCATGGGAGTATCGATCATTGAACTGTTGACTCCTTCAACCTCTTATCACCCAAGACCTCCTCTTATGCTCCCTTTCCTCTATCTTTTCTCACTTCCAAAGGATTGATTTCTCCCTACTTTTCTAGGGTATTATTTTATTTTTTTTATCAATCCTTTGCTCTTTTCTTGTGGACAGGTTTCCATGAGTTCCGAAAGATGCACGGGTTTACGCACAACCCTCGGTTCACTTCTTTTATTACCTATATCCTCTTCTTCTTATATTTTTCTTTTCTTCTTTTTTTTTACTGAGTACTGAAGGGAAGAGAGAGGGGAAGCATACTTTGTGAGGAGATGCACGTCTTGTAAGGCTTGAAGGGAGGAGTCTTGTCCGATGTATGCCAAGCCCCAAGGTAAGAAATTAAATCCGGTTAAGTCCTGTCAAAGCTAGAGACAACTTCTGGTTCAACTTAGTGTTGTCCTTGGCAAGTGTCTTTTGAGGCATGTTGAGACTGCTCATGTTCATTCCAAGCTTCATTCCAAATCAGAGGTACAAAAGCAATCATAAGAGTGTTAGTTCAAAGCTAAAGATTCTTGGAAATGATCATAGTTTCCCAAATTTTTTGACTCAATAAAAATAAGAAAATGACTCAAAGACTCGAAAAATCAAAAGGAAACAACCAAAGAAAACGACATTAGTAACTTGGAGACATCCCTCCCCCGGACTTACTTCACACCGTCCAAGGTGCATTTTATAGGGTTTTAACATTTTAATATGTTTCCGAGGTCCAAGTGTGCTTTTAGAGTCTTTTTAGTCTTGTGTGAGTCTTTACAGGTTCTAGGTGACTTTGGAAGGAATCTGAGCATTTTGGGGGTGAAAATATGCATCTGGAGCTAAATTGGTTGAAGACTGATCGAGCTAGAAGGCAGATGGAGTGAGAGCAGAAAAACGTTCCGGATCGACTGATCCTTTCGAGATCGACCATTCCCGTCCCCGACGCAACTTTTCCTTATTTGTTTTAAACCGACTTTTAGGGTTTTATTTTGATATTTAAGTTAGAGGCACGGCCTCCAGAGACATAAGCTTTATTTTCTGAGACTATTCTTTATTGAGAGAAAAAGGGAGAAGATCTCTAATCCCTCTTAACACTTTGGAGAAGATTTCTAAACCCTATTTTCTAATCTTTTGCAATTCAATTATGTTTTCTTCATTATTGATTTGCTGTTTCTGCTTCTCCATGTCTGAGTAGTTTTACTATTGGGTTTAGGGTTTCAGAAGGATTTTTATGATTAATTGATGCTAGATTTGTTAGATTAGGGATTGATCTTATTGTTCTTCATCTATAGTTGTTCTTAATGCTTAAGCTAGATTAATCACCTAGATTAAGATCTTAGGTTTAATTCATCGGGGCACCAAAAGTGTTGTTGAGTTGCTTGAAAAGAACATAGGTGAGCAAGGTGGACCTTAGCCAATGAAAGTTGAAGTTGAGGCACCTTGTGAACAGATCAAACTTGAACTTGTTATTGCTTGCTTGGTTTTCTAGATCCAAACGACGGTTTAGGGTTTAGTGAATTCGTTGCATAGATAGTTAATGCTGCGAAAGTAGGTTAGCTTTACAACAGTGATTTGAGTTCTAGAACGGTGTATAATGCATCCCTATCTAATCATCTAAATTCGTGATCATAAACCCTAAAGATTCCCTGCGCCCAATATTTCCTTTTTGATTTAAAGCAACTTATTTACTTTCCGTTTTTGAGTAGTTACATTATTCACAAACTTCCTTTTTTTGTCTTAGCTATATTTAATCTATATAATTTCATAGTGTAATTGTTTGGTCCCTGTGGATTCGATCCTGAAGTGTTACAAGGATAACACTAGATGGTGGTGGAGTACACATTAGGTTATTAATTGACCTGTTAATCAATTTGGCGCCGTTGCCGGGGACCAAAACGATTGCCTTTGAGATTCTAGATTTAAATTTAGTCTAAGATTTATTTTATTTTTATTTACTAACTAGTTCTTGTGTTCTTTCTCTTGTGTTTCAGGTTTATAAGAAGCCACAAGCCTACTGATTTGCGTAATCTGCGAAACGAAGAGTTAGCCCTACTTGAACGAGAAAACAGAGCAAAAGCTAAAGCTAACTAGATGGAGGATGGACAGAATCCAGATGTTCGTCAGCTTAACCCTCAAGAGGTCGTTATTCCGCCTCCTCCTTCTGCACCACAAGAGCAGAATGCAGCTGAGCTGAACCCACCAGCAAGACGAACTACTTTGAGGGATGAAGAAGCTCACAACAGGCTATTTGCGAATCGATCTGCGATTCAACCTCCTGCTCCTGCGAGACAAGATTATAAGATCAAGCATAGCCTGATCAATTTGGTCCAAAATCGTGTGTTTAATGGATTAGCATCAGAGAGCCCTCTGGACCATATTGAAGCTTTTTAGAGATTGGCTAGTACGACAAGGTCTAATGGTGTTCCATATGACTACCTCATGTTGACTTTGTTCCAATTCTCTTTAGGAGATAAGGCTTTGAGATGGCTAAATCTCTTGGACCGAGGATCACTAACCACTTGGGGACAGTGTAGAGCACAGTTTCTGAATCACTTCTACACAAAGTCATGATCAGCTATGTTAAGGAGCAAGATCACTACCTTCTCACAAGGTGGTACAGAGTCTTTTTGTGAGGCGTGGGAGAGATTCAAGGAGTATATGAGGGACTGTCCTCATCATGGCTTTTCACAAGAGAATCTTATGAACATCTTCTATGGAGGAATTGACCAGAAGTACCAGATGGCACTCGATACTGCCAGCAGAGGAGATTTTTCTTCTAACATTGCCGCTGAAGCAAACCTCTTGATCGAAAACCTTGCATCGAGTAACAGCAATCATAGCCATGAGAATGATCGTTCTATGCGTGTTGTTAGCTCCATGAATACAAATGTTATTAAGAGTCTCACTGCCAAGGTAGACCTTCTTTTGAAGAGGGATCAGCAAGCTGTCAACATGTGCGACGGGCAGACGGGTGCTTATCAGCAAGTTGGAGTAAATTCAGGTTTTGAGGGGACAGAGGAACTGAACTATGTAGGAGGACAAGGGAACTATCAGAATCATGGGTTTAATCAGAATTACAGAAATCATCCTCATCTCTCCTACAGAAGCACCAACGTTGAGAATCCTCAAGATCAAGTGTATCCTCCACATAATCAACAAGGTAACTTCTCGCAAGGATTTCAGAACAAAGGTGCTGGATTTAGTAGCTCAAACGTCCAAGGATACCACGCTCCATCTGCAGCTCCACAAGATAGCAAACTCGAATTGATGATGCAAGCACTGCTGGATGGCCATAAGAAAAGTTCTGCTGAGATTAATGTCAAGATTGATAGCATGTACAATGATTTGGATGGGAAATTTGAGAGGTTGAGTTCACGTGTTGATTCCATTGATAAGAGAGTCTCTAATATTTCTTCCAGCTCTAAGAACAAAGAGTCATGCAATGCTATAACACTCCATGGTGGGATCGAAGAAGGGCTGAGTTGTGCTGTGATCAACTCATGTTTGGCTTCCACAGAGACGAGATCGATCAATCCTGAGATTAGACCAGCCGGTCCCATCTATCCTGACAATTCGTGTCTGATTCCCAGAGAAGTTGGATCGACTGATCCCCCATATAGATCAAGCGATCCCGTCATTGACGCAGAACCAGTTTCAAAAAGTACCAGATCGAGCGCTCCACGTCCAGACCAGTCGGTCCCTGTTGCAGGTATGGGAAAACCCAGCTCAGTTGTTCCTGATGCAGATACCAAGGAATCAATTCTTGCGGAACCAAAGCCCTATAGGCCACAAATTCCTTTTCCAAGAAGACATGAGAAGAAACCTCTGGATGAAAATAAGTATGGTCGGTACAAAGAAGCTATAAGTGAGTTCATCGCTGACATTCCCTTTACAGAGGCAGTAAAGCATATATCTTTGTTTAAGAAGGTTTACAATGATGTTGTGGTTGAAGAAAAGGATTTGGTGGATGTTAAGACGTTTTTGGCTAGAGAGAAGAGCATTCATGCTCCAGTTTCGAAAAGACTACCTAAGTTAGAAGATCCAGGAAGATTTGTTGTTCCATGCTCCATCCTAGGAGTGAACTTTGAGGACTCCCTTTATGACACCGGATCCAGTGTGAACGTAATGTCTAAGGCTGTTGCAGAGAGGTTGGGGATTGATGATATGAAGGCTTCTAAGGTCACTCTCACGTTTGCAAATGCTGTCGCCACGACTCCACAAGGCTTCATTAATAATTTAGATGTTCGAGTTGGGAGTTGCTTGGTTCCTACAGATTTTCATGTTGTGGAAATGAGCGAGGGTTCTATTATGCCTTTGATTCTTGGGAGACCTTTCCTAGCAACAGTAGGAGCAGTTGTTGACTTGCCTAGTAAGAGGATAACCTTCTCTAACATTGATGATAAGATCTTCTACAACGCAATCACTGCAAATGAAGCTATACGACATGGCTCTTGTCTAGTCGTAGAACATGAGAAGGAGGTGGATGTCATGATAATGGGAAAGAGTGGTGATAAGAATGAGGTCAACGAAGTCCTGGATGGAGACACTCATTCTTCTGAGAAAAAGTCTAAGAGGGTTAAGAAGAGAGACAAGCCGAAGATAGAGAGAGTAATACCAGATCTTCACATAACCTTGGTACCCCAGAAATATGTTAGAGACACCATTAAGTACAAGGTGAAGTGCAAAGGAATATCTCGGCCTTTCTCTAAAGTTAAAGCCATCCTCACTCCAGAGTTTAAAGAGAAAGGCCAAGAAGCAGTGGATGGTATGCTGAAAAAGTCTTTGGAGCTTAAGTTGACGAATTGGAGAGCTTGTTCTGATATGAGTTCTCATCCTCCCATCACTTGATACCTGAAACCACGGTCAAGCTATAGACCTTAAACAAGCGCTTATGGGAGGCAACCCATGGGGTTTGTGCTGGCTTACCCTTTTCTTTTTATTTGTCTTAGGTTTTGGTTTTGTTTTTAGGATTTATTACGGTGAAATCACGTCCGGTGTTAAGTGTTTTCAGGAACAGGTTCCAAACGCAGAAGATGCGAAACTTTTTGTTCCAGGAGCTTCGGATCGATCGATCCTCCTTAAAGATCGACCGATCCCGTTGGTTTGCTGTGGGTATCTCCAAGTTCAATAATGTTGCAGATCGGTCGATCCCACCCTGAGATTTGTCGATTCCATCACCACCCTTGCCAACACCACTCCAACACCAGATGCGAGATCACCGATTTTTGTTTCTTTTCTTTTCTTTTTCTTTTTCATTTTTCTTATTTTCTTTGTCGGATTCATTCTTTTCTTGGCTTTGCTTTCACACCGGGACGGTGAGAAGTAAGTCCGGGGGAGGGATGTCTCCAAGTTACTAATGTCGTTTTCTTTAGTTGTTTTCTTCTAGTTTTTCTTTTATTTTGAGTCATTTTATCGAGTCTAAAAAAAAAAACAAAAAAAATTTGGGAAACTATGATCAATTCTAGGAATCTTTTGCTTTGACCTAACACTCTTATGATTGCTTTAGTACTTTTGATTTAGAATGAAGCTTGGAATGAACATGAGCAAGCTCAACACGCCCCAAAAGACACTCGCCAAGGAGAACACTAAGTTGAACCAGAAGTTGTCTCTAGCTTTGACAGGACTTAACCGTATTTAATTTCTTACCTTGGGGCTTGGTATATATCGGACAAGACTCCTCCCTTCAAGCCTTATAAGACGTGCATCTCCTCACAAAGATATAGGTAATAAAAGAAGTGAAACGAGGGTTGTGCGTAAACCCGTGCATCCTTCGGAACTCATGGAAACCTATCCGCAAGAAAAGAGCAAAGGATTGATAAAAAAAATAAAATGATACCCTAGAAAATTAGGGAGAAATCAATCATTTGGAAGTGAGAAAAGAGAGAGGAATGGTAGCATAAGAGGAGGTCTTGGGCGATAAGAGGTTGAATGAGTCAACAGTTCAATGATCGATACTCCCATGGTAAGACCGCACCTTTTCACTAATCTGATGTAGAGAGACAACGATGGAGAGACTGAAGGTTCTCTAAGGCTGTGGAGTTCAGAGTAGGGAGTGTTGATCCTAATCATGGGCAGAGTACAAAAAGTAGTTCTCAATTTGATGTGATGAAGAGTGCAAAGAAGAAGTTCCCAAGACTATGTGAGTTTCCACTTTCAAACCTTTTCTCTGTTCTTGAGTTTCTGTCTGTTCTTGCTTGAGGACAAGCAAAGATTCAGCAGGAAAGCTATCTGAGATTGCATCAAAATCAGCTGCTCTATGAGAAAGCATTGAAGAATCAAAGCTGGTTAATTTTTTTTTGAAGAGCCTTCCTCGGACAAAATTTATACATATAGTGGCGTTCCTTGAGAGCAAGTATTATATCTTAATACTACCACGTTTGAAGACATCATAAGTTGACTAAAGACCTATGAAGAACGTATATTTGAAGAAACAAAAGAATAAGCACATGAAAGTTAGAACAAATTGATGTACTCAAACATGGAGAATCAGAATCGAGATTTCAGTGGTGACTACAAAGGCAGAGGACGAGGAAGCCATTTCTACTCAAGAGGAAGAGGTCGTAGACGATTCAACAATGGCCAATCAAGAATTGTGGATTTGTCAAAGATGGCGTGCTTCAGGTGTGACAAGATGGGTCATTATGCATCTAATTTCCCTGATCGCTTACTAAAATTGCAGGAAGTGCAAGAAAGTGGTAATGATGAAACAGTGGATGCAGATGAATGTATGAAGTAGTATACTTGTATGAGAAAAATTGCATACCAAGTAAGTATGGATCAAAAAATAATTTGGAGAATGTCTGGTACCTTGATAACAGAGCAAGTAAGCATGTGACAGGCGATCAGAGATACTTTGATAGGATCGACAGCTCTGTTATAGGAAAAGTGAGGTTTGGTGATGATTCCCGCATTGACATTAAAGGAAAATGTTCAATCACTTTTACAGATTTGAATGGTAAATCAAGAGTGGTGACAGATGTCTATTTTATTCCGGATCTTAAGAGTAATATTATTAACCTAGGTCAGGCAACAGTCAGGGTGTGACATTCAGATGTGAGGAGATCATCTGACAATGCATGATTACAAAGGAAAACTGTTTGTCAAAGCAGTAAGATCAAGGAACCAGTTGTACAAGGTTCACATGGGAATAAGAAATACTGCAACACTACATTTGACATCTATCAGCGAGTCGAGAAGGTGGCAAGCTAGATTGGGATATATCAATCTTGACACCATCAAGTCAATGTTTCAAAAGGAGCTGGTTCAAGGAGTACCTCATGTTGTCTTCGCTAAAGAAATATGCAGCTCTTGTCTGATAGGAAAGAAAACAAGGCAAGTCTATCCACAAGCTACTACATACCAGGCAACTAAGGTACTTGAACTGATACACAAAGATCTCTGCGGTTCGATAACACGATGTACGCCTGCTGGAAACCGGTATATTTTTGTCCTTATTGATGATTGCTCTAGATATATGTGGACCATTCTATTGAAGGAGAAGAGTGATGCGTTTGAAAAATTCAAGAAATTTAAAAGGATAGTTGAACAAGAATCTGGTGATGTCATTAAAACCTTCAGAACATACAGAGGAGGTGAGTTTGTGTCACAAGAATTCAACTCATTTTGTGATGAGGTTGGCATACAACGACATCTTACTGCTCCATACACCCCACAACAGAATGGGGGTGGTTGAAAGACGCAATAGAACGTTGATAGAGATGACAAGAAGTATTATGAAACGTATGCGCTTGCCAAACTATTTATAGGGAGAAGCAGTACAACACTCTACCTATGTGTTGAATCGAGTAACTACAAGAGCCTTGAAGGATAGAACATCGTATGAGATTTTACGGAGCAAAATACCTAATATTGATCACTTATGGATTTTTGGCTGCATCTGCTATGCAAAAGTAGATAAACCTAATCTAAAGAAATTAGATGATAGGTCACAAATGCTTGTTCACCTTGGAACTGAACTAGGGTCTAAAGCATAACGACTTCTTGAGCCACAATAGCGGAGGATAGTAGTAAGTAGAGATGTGGTGTTTGATGAATCTAAAAGATGGAACTGGAGGTATAATAACTTGGAGCAAGAAAGGGGTGGAAGTTTAAACGTTGGTTTTGAAATCACTGGAAACCATGGGATACAAGAAGGACGAGAAAATGATACAGAAACTGAAACAGAGGAATTGACAAAAAAAAAATTACAGAAAAGATTGCAGAAAAACCTACAGCAAGAGAAGATGTGACTATGATAGATCATCAAAATGAGACTCATCATAAGAATTGAAATGACCCGACCCGTTTTTTTTTAAATAATAAATAATAAATAATAAATAATAATAATAAATATTCTAAACTAGTGGTCTCATACCCACTAGCCACCTAACCATAATCAAACCAAACAGCGGAAAATAATCAATACCGTTAAACCAATAAATAATCAATATTAATTCATAACAATAAACTAATAATCCAATCATCATAAAACTAAAGAACCAGCAATCCTAAACAACATTCTAGGACTCAACTCTAGCATCCTAACAGAAGCCAGACAAACCAATCGAGCCAGTAGAACATCCTCCTCTTCATTGCCTTGATTCCATGATCACACTTTGGCTTTACCTGCACCACAAACACAAACTTAGATGCTTGAGTATTTTATAAACACTCAGTGAGGAAATCCTCCCACCTACTGGGCTATACACACAAGTAATTGCATCGACCGACACCAACAGGGGTTGCATCGACCGACACAAGCTTGCATCGACCGATGCAAGACTAGCCTGCATCGACCAACACATGCTCGACATTCCACGACAACCCTAGTTGCATCGACCGTCGCCTCCACATGGCATCGACCGATAATCCTAGGTCAAATCGTGCCGTCCTCGCATTTGCATCAACCGACACACAAAGTGCATCGATCAACGCACATGCCGAGCATCGTCTTCCCTGAAGCTTCTCGCCGGATCACCGTTCCTAAACCATCAAAACTCGATCCCAAGCCACAAGAAAGCTTCAAAAAGTCCCAAATATCATTCTAACAAGCCAAGCAACACATAAACAAGCAGATCAGAGAAATTTCAAGGTTAGATAAGTCATGGTCATGCACTCACCTTTGCCAAGAAGATTCTGAACCTCAAACAAAAAGATCTACACTCCTAAGAAGCTCCTACAATGATCCCAGCTATAGATCTCTACAGGAACGGCCTCAAATCTCCCAAAAATCCTCAAGAACAACAAGAACTTCTTTTCTCTCATTCTTTTCTCTCAAAAGCGGCCAAGCTCACCCACAAAACGACAAATCTCCCTTTTATAATCAACTCAAGGGTTTTTAACTTAAGTTGAACCGCACATAATCGACCTTGCATCGACCAATGCACATAGTACATCCCCTAAACCGGGATTCTGGTTCGCGGATGTTACAAGAATGAAGGACTAGATTGCCAACATGTACCTGCTCTAAGAAGGACAACAAGGGAGATTGTCAAACCTAAATATTTGGAAGATTATGTTTGCTAAAGAAGAAGGTGAAGCATTGTTGTTGTGTTTAAATAATGAGCCAAGAAACTTTAATGAAGCAAAAGTTTCAAAGGAGTGGAGACTTGCATGTGAAGATGTTAATGATTAACTCCATCAAGAGAAATCAAACTTGAGATCTTGTTGACTTACCAATTGGTGCTAAACCAATTGGCTTGAAGTTGGAATTCAAGCTCAAACATAACTTTGATGGCAGTATCAACAAGTACAAGGCTAGACTTGATGCCAAAGGATATGTGCAATGTTATGGGGTTGATTTTGAGGAAGTCTTTGCTCCAATAGCCCGAATAGAGACAATACGGCTTCTTGTTAATCTTGTAGCCTCAAACGGATGGGAGATACATCATCTTGATGTAAAAACAGCTTTTCTTCATGGTAAACTAAAGAAAATTGTGTATGTCTCTCAACCAGAGGGTTTTGAAAAAATGGCAGAGAAGATAAAGTTTACAAGCTTAACAAGGCTCTGTACGGGTTAAGACAAGCTCCGCGAGCATGGAATAAGAATCTGAATCAAATTCTGATGGATTTACAATTCAAGAAATGTTCTAAGGAACCATCAATTTATAGAAGAGAGATGCATGAACAATTCTTGGTTATAGCTGTTTATGTTGATGATTTGTTTGTAACAGGGATGAGCTTACGCATCATTGATGAATTTAAGAAGGAGATGTCTTCAAAGTTTGATATGATTGATCTCGGGAAACTAACATACTATCTAGGGATCAAGGTACTGCAGTATGGTTAAGTCAAACACGCTATGCACTGAAGATTCTTGAAGACGCCAAAATGAAGAACTGCAATTCGGTTCATACGCCAATGAAGACCTGAGTACACTTGTCTAAATCTGAGGATGAAATCGAGATATATGCCATAATGTTTAGGAAGAATGTTGGATGCTTTTGGTACTTACTTCACACGAGACCTGACTTTTCATACGTTGTTGGTGTTATGAGTCGATATATGCAGAGTCTAAGACAATCTCATGAGAAGTCATGAAACAATGCTTAAGATATCTACAAGGAACAACTAGTCTTAGTTTAGTGTTTGAGCGTTCAGTGTTTAAGATACCAAGATTAATTGGATATAGTGACAGCAACTATAACACTGATCTGGATGATGGAAGAAGTACAACATTATTGATTATGATCTGGTCGGTCTTGGCCTGGTCCGTAAAAATAATTGCTAAGGCCGAGTCTTAATAATATATGGAGAAGAGATGAGGTCTGGTCACTTTAGGAAGCCCAAGAGAAGGATCTAGAAGTCGTCTTGTAGCCGTTAGACGATAAGGTCGAATGAAATCACGTGTTAATTTCACTTAAGGAAACCAAGATATATCGCTATCTCCATTGGGATCAACCCTCTCTCTCTTTATGTCCCTATCGTCAAGTTGTCTTGTGTTAAGGGTGTAGCCCTAGTTTACTTTTACTATTTAAGGGCTCTAGCCGACATTGTATCATTTATTCTAATAGAATCTCATTTTTCTCTATTCATTCTCTTTGTTCATTACATTCTCAACTCTACTCTCTCTATTATTCCGCTGAAACTAACAAGCATGACATGTGTTTTATTTGAATGGAAGTCCAGTCATGTGGTGCTCACAGAAACAGAACATAGTAGCTATGTCTTCGTGTGAGGCAGAGTTTATGGCTGGTGCAGAAGCTGCAAGACAAGCTTTGTGGCTTAAAGATTTGCTCAGTGAAGTCACTGGTCTTTCATGCGAGAAAGTAATCATTCGTATTGACAATCAGTCTGTAATTGCTCTCACAAAGAATCCGGTATTTTACGGTCGAAGCAAGCATATACACACACGCTATCATTTCATTAGGGAATGTGTTGAAAAAGGGTATATAACGGTGGAACATGTTCCATGTGAAGAACAGAAGGCTGATATCCTAACAAAGGCGCTACAAAGAATTAAACACAAGGAGATGAGAGATCTCATTGATGTTCAGGGTGCGGAGAAAACTACCTTCAAGCTTAAGAGGGAGAGTGTTAGTTTAAGCTTGAAGGAAGCTTGAGACTTAAGCTATCCTAAACCTATTTGGATTATAGTTCCTAGAGAGATTAGAACTAGAGAATGTTTAGGAGTTATCTAAACATACATTACCAAATAGGAATTGGATTCGTGGGTTTTGGTTATATATATATATGTAGGGGTGTATATGTGTTGCATAACCTATGAGTTTTATGAGAGATTGAAAGATTGAGAGATTGAGAGATTGAGAGATTTGTGAATTTAGTTTTGAGAGATTTTCTAAAGTTTTAATAGAAAGAGTGATTCTTTATAACTTCTGTTAGTTCTGAATCTTTCTTTCTAAAAACAAGTCTTCGTATATATTTTTATTTTCATGACACATCTTGTAATCGTTTTTGAAATCCAAGCTTTTGTCAATGTATCTGAAGAAAAATTAAACTATCATAGAGTCCAATTTTTATTCTATACAAAAATCTAGTTGAATATCTAGTTTTCTCATAAAAATAAGTATATATAATTTACTTCCAAAAACGTCTAATTGTAATATCCGTGAACCAATTTGGGAGTTGCATCGGTCGATGCAAGGTCGAGTTCCTACGTTTTGACTTAAGTCAAACACTGCGTTTTGGGTAAAGGAAAACCCTTAAGCTCGTGTTTTGTCTCACTAGGCGTGTTTAGCTGCTTTTGAGAGAAACGAAAGAGAAAGGGAAGTGTTCTTGGTGTTCTTTGGGATTACTGGAGATTTGAGGCCGTTCCTGTAGAGATTTGTAGCTGGGATCGTTGTATGAGCTTGCTAGGAGTGTTCTAGTGTTTGTTTCAGGTTCAGATTCGTCTTGGCAAAGGTAAGTGCAGGACCATGGCTTATCTAAGCTAGAGAACTCTCTATTTTTCTTGTTGTGTGCTGTTAGACTTGTTAGATCGTTGTTCTGGACGTTAGGAAGCTTTCTTGTGGCTTGGGATCGAGTTTTGTGGTTGTAGGAACGAAGATCCGGCGAGAAGCTTCGGAGGAAAATGATGCTCGGCATTGCATCGGTCGATGCACCTTGTGCATCGGTCGATGCAGATGCGAGGACGGTGCGTAAACTCTAGGGTTTTTGTGTTATGTCGAGCATGCGTCGGTCGATGCAATGGGAGCATCGGCCGATGCAATGCAAGGTTACTTGCATCGGTCGACACAGATCTTGCGTCGGTAAACGCAACCTCCATTTGGTGTCGGTCGATGCATGTTGGTGTCGGTCGATGCAGAGTCCTCGTTTGTTTATTGTTGTTGTTGATTGTTGTTGTTGATTGTTGTTGATGGATAGAGATGACTCTATTGCTTGTGTGTATAGCCCAGTAGATGGGAGGATTGCCTTACTGAGTGTTTATAAAATACTCATGCATTGCAATATGTGTTTGTGGTGCAGATAAAGGCAAAGTGTGATTGTGGAATCAAGGCAATGAAGAGGAGGATGTTCTAGGGACTCGCTTAGATGTTGTCTGGCATTGCTAGGTTGCTAGAGTTGAGTCATTAAAAACATTGCTAGGTTGCTGGTTTCATGTTTCCTGTTATTTGAGTATTGGATATTGTTGATGTTATAATTATTGGTTATGGTATTGGTTATTATTGGATATTTATTGGTATTGTTATTACGATGTTGGTTGTGATTGTGGTTAGGTGGCTAGTGGGTATGAGACCACTAGTTGTAGTTTATTTATTATATTATATTTATATATTTATTATTAAAAAAAAAAGGTCGGTCCTTTCATTTTGGTATCAGAGCCCTTACGGTTCTAGGTTTGGGTTCACTAGGTTTCTGTTGTGATGTTTGGGATTGCATGTCTTGATTGATTATGTGAGTTATTCAATTTTGTGTGGCATGGAGTCCTAGAACATCCTCTTCGAGCCGACAGTGTGATTCCACGGTGAGTTTGTATTTTTGTGTTTTTGTGTTATGTTAAGATTGCTTGTTAGCCTCTGTTCTTGGAAGTGCAGTGGTTAAAGGTGTTTGAGTTGTTGGTCGTGGACGGGGACGTGGTCGTGGTCATGTTCGGGCGGATCCCGAGGCTAGCGAGTGTGGGGTCCAGAGTTCTACGAGGAGGTACGTTAGAAGGTCTCAAGCGTATCAGGAGGGACCAGAGGGGGTTAGCCGGTGAGCGTGCTGGGGGTGCTGGGAACCCAGAGGTGGGGTTGCAGCAGGTGTAGCCCAGGGTCGAGATGATCGCTTGGCGGATCTGTTGGCGTGCTGGTGGAGCGGTTACCGAGAGGGGTACCAGTGCAGGCTCCAGTTGTACCGCATGTGGCGGGGTGCAGCCGAGGGCTGCGGATGTTGAGGAGTTTTCATCCTATGATAAGAGGATGGAGCAGTTGTAGATGACCGGTATGAGATTATTCTCAAGAGATATCGGGCATAGAGAGGCGGAGAGGTGGACGTATGCAGTTGGAGCATATATTTTCTTTGTTTGGTGGTAATCCAGTTGGATATTATAAGTTGAGTGGGCAGGTGTAACATTGAAATGTTATACTCTGACCACAGGAAGTACTTTTGATCGGGAGNACCACAGGAAGTACTTTTGGTCGGGAGATGTTTATAGTGGTTAAGGATTGTTGCTCCTGAGGGGATGGTGATTCTCCTAAATATCGATAGCTCGAGGGGCTGGGGGCTCCGAGAGTGGTAGAGGGGATTATGTTCCCCTGAGGGGATGAGTAGTTCCCCTGATACCGAGATCTTGAGGATTGTGTTCCAAGAGTGAGACAGTATAACTCGAAGACGCTGGTCTGAGAGTGAGATCGGTATGGCTCGAAGGTTACGACCTAAGGGTGGTGGATTTGGGAGCAAGCAATACCTAGGACGTGAGTATAAACAACCCGATTGAATGTANTTGTAGATGACCGGTATGAGATTATTCTCAAGAGGTATCGAGCCTAGAGAGGCGGATAGGTGGATATATGCAGTTGGAGCAGATATTTTTGCAGCTTGGTGGTTAATCCAGTTGGATATTAGAAGTTGAGTGGGCAAGCGTAACATTGCAATGTTATACTTGGACCACATGAGGTACTTTTGGTCGGGAGATGTTTATAGTGGTTAAGGATTGTTGCTCCTGAGGGGATGGTGATTCTCCTGAATACCGATAGCTCGAGGGGCTGGGGGCTCCGAGAGTGGTAGAGGGGATTATGTTCCCCTGAGGGGATGAGTAGTTCCCCTGATACCGAGATCTTGAGGATTGTGTTCCAAGAGTGAGACAGTATAACTCGAAGACGCTGGTCTGAGAGTGAGATCGGTATGGCTCGAAGGTTACGACCTAAGGGTGGTGGATTTGGGAGCAAGCAATACCTAGGACGTGAGTATAAACAACCCGATTGAATGTAGACTTCGAGAGATTGACGGTGGTTTAATCTCGGGTTTTAGATGTGTTGACCAATGGGTCAGGATTTTATGAACCAGAGCGGTTATGAATGTGTGGCTGTTTTGCCAGGATTGTGAGGCCGGTAGTGTTGGAGTCCCGGGAAGGGGAGTTACAACAGTCTGAGTCGGGAAAGGCATGTTTGCCAGATACATAAGTTCACGAGAAGCCTTCATGGCAGGATAATCTAATCGTTGCGACGATGTTGGATTACGTTCATTGGAGATGGACAGGGTTGCAAGATTCAAGGCTTTGCTAAGCTTGCTGAGGGAGACAAGGCAAGAGGTTTGAGTTGGCGGCTCGCAAAGCATTTGACTTGGTGAATCAGAATGTGCAAACGTATGGTACTTGTTTGTTTTATTACGTTCGTATTGATGATTTGCTGTGGAGAATTGCTAAGCGAAAAGCTAAATTTGTAATAAGCTATCTTGTGGAAGTTTTCCTAAGAAACAAGTTACCAGAGGTTCAACGATGGACAAGAGATGTTGATATCCGAGTGGTGGTGAGTTGATGTCAGCATACTTGATTTTTGTTTAGTAGAGCTGAAGACGCAGCTAGAGGATTTATTGAGCAGGGGACTCTTTTGTCTTATCACTTCACTATGGGGAGCGTCAGTGTTCGTCAAGAAGAAGGACGAGGTATGGGTTTATGAGTTTGTGGCAATGTCGTTCGAGTTGACTAACGCACCAGCAACATTTATGAGATTGATGAACAGCGTGTTTCAAGAGTTTTTGGATGTGTCTGTCATCATTTTCATCGATGATATCCTGGTATATTCTAACAGTCCTGAGGAGCATGCAGTGCATTTGAGGGCAGTTCTGGAGAAGCTGCGAGAGCAGAAGTTGTTTGCCAAGTTGAGCAAGTGTAGTTTTTGGCAGCGTGAGATGGGTTTTCTGGGTCATATTGTTTATGCAGAGGGGGTTTCTGTTGATCCGGAGAAGATTCAGGCTATCAGG
>NC_025689.1:29694894-29697774 GCF_000633955.1 Camelina sativa
TTTGCCCTGAAGATTTGGAGATCTTATCTTTATGGTGCAAAGGTACAGGTGTTTACAGATCATAAGAGCCTGAAGTATATATTCACTCAGCCTGAGCTGAATTTGAGACAGAGGCGGTGGATGGAGCTTGTGGCAGATTATGATTTGGAGATAGCCTATCACCCTGGTAAGGCTAATACGGTTGCAGATGTTCTGAGTCGGAAGAGGATAGCTTCGGCTCAGGGGCAGGAGATGGAGTCTCTGGTAGGAGAGATCAGTGCTTTGAGCTTGTGTGCTATTTCACAGGAACCATTGGGTTTGGAAGCAGTAGATAGAGCAGATCTTCTGAGTAGGGTGCGGTTGGCTCAAGAGAAGGATTTGGGGCTGGTGAATGCCTCTAAGGATGTGGATTCAGAGTATCAGGTCTCAGATAATGGTACCATCTTGGTGCACGATCGGGTATGTGTGCCCAAGGATGAGGAGTTGAGACAGGAGATTCTGAGAGAGGCTCATGCGAGCAGGTTTTCTATTCATCCAGGAGCGACTAAGATGTACCGGGATCTCAAGAGGTACTATCACTGGGTCGGGATGAAAAAGGATGTGGCTAGTTGGGTCTCGAGGTGCGATGTGTGTCAGCTAGTGAAGGCTGAGAATCAGGTACCTGGCGGGTTACTGAAGAGTTTACCCATTCCTGAGTGGAAGTGGGATATGATCACCATGGATTTTGTGGTGGGTTTGCCAGTGTCTTGAAACTTTGATGCTATTTGGGTCATTGTGGACCGGTTGACTAAGTCAGCACATTTTCTGGCCATTAAGAAGACTGATGGAGCAGCGGTCTTGGCTAAGAAGTATGTGAGGGAGATTGTCAGGTTGCATGGGGTGCCAGCGAGCATTGTGTCTGATAGGGATTCTAAGTTCACTTCGGTGTTCTGGAAGGCATTTCAGGCAGAGATGGGCACTAAGGTGCATATGAGTACAGCTTATCATCCCCAGACAGATGGACAGTCTGAGAGGACGATCCAGACGCTGGAGGATTTGCTGAGGATGTGTGTGTTGGATTGGGGTGGCCATTGGGCAGATCACCTGAACCTGGTAGAGTTTGCTTACAACAACAGTTATCAGGGGAGTATTAAGATGGCTCCTTATGAGGCTTTGTATGGGAGACCATGTCGTACACCATTATGCTGGACTCAGGTGGGGGAGAGGAGCATGTTTGGTGCTAGTTTTGTTCAGGAGACCTCAGAGAAGATTCGGGTTCTCAAGCTGAACATGAAGGAGGCTCAGGATAGGCAGAGGAGTTATGCTGATAGGAGGAGGAGAGATCTTGAGTTTCAGGTAGGAGACAGAGTGTACCTCAAGATGGCCATGTTGCGGGGTCCGAACAAGTCATTGTCAGAGACTAAGTTGAGTCCGAGGTATATGGGTCCATTCAGAGTGATTGAGCGGGTTGGACCAGTTGGANGGTCCTGGCTAAGAAGTATGTGAGAGAGATAGTCAGGTTGCATGGGGTGACAGCGAGCATTGTGTCTGACAAGAATTCTAAGTTCACTTTGGTGTTCTGGAAAGCATTTCAGGCAGAGATGGGCACTAAGGTGCATATGAGTACAGCTTATGATCCCCCNGATTCCTGAGGATCTTCAGCCTAACATGACATTGGAGGCGAGACCAGTATGGGTTCTCGAGAGGAGGATTAAGGAACTTCGTAAGAAGAAGATTCCTTTGATGAGAGTCCCGTGGGACTATGATGGTGTTGAGGAAAAGACTTGGGAGCCTGAGGCAAAGATGAAGGCAAGGTTCAAGAAGTGGTATGAGAAGCAAGCCGCGGCTTGAGCTTGATTAGCCTGGTCCGATCTGTAATCCGTGGCTGGAGCGGAAATGGAGTATTCCAGCCCATCTCTCTTGTTTACTCGGTCGCTTGGGGTGGTTGGTTGTGCGACTCAGTAACAAGAGGAGGTAGTGCTCGGGGTACAAAGTTTTCGTAAGGCAGGGTTTTTGGAGGAAAGTTTCCTGAAATAGAAGTTTCTAAAGGTGGAAAGTTTCCAAAAATGGAAAGTGCTAAATATGGAAAGTTTTACGGGAGGTAGAATTAGTCAATTTTTGCGGTGGAGAGCCTTGGAGGGCTTGTGTGGCCTTAGTGGCGGACTTTTTAGTCATTGTGTGGCCTTAGTGGCGGTCTTTTGAGACATTGTGTGGTCTTTGTGATGGTCCTTCGGGATAGATGGTCTTTGTGACGGTCCTTCGGGACAGATGGTTTTTGTGACGGTCCTTCGGGACAGATGGTCTTTGTGACAGTCCTTCAGGACAGATGGTCTTTGTGNATATGAGGAGGAGAGATCTTGAGTTTCAGGTAGGAGACAGAGTGTACCTCAAGATGGCCATGTTGCAGGGTCCGAACAGGTCTGTGTCAGAGACTAAGTTGAGTCCGAGGTATATGGGTCCATTCAGAGTGATTGAGCGGGTTGGACCAGTTGGATATAGACTAGAGTTACCTGAGGTTATGCGTGCATTCCATAAGGTTTTCCATGTGTCTATGTTGCGGAAGTGTCTTCGTGAGGGTGAGTAGGTGTTGGCTAAGATTCCTGAGGATCTTCAGCCTAACATGACATTGGAGGCGAGACCAGTATGGGTTCTCGAGAGGAGGATTAAGGAACTTCGTAAGAAGAAGATTCCTTTGATGAGAGTCCCGTGGGACTATGATGGTGTTGAGGAAAAGACTTGGGAGCCTGAGGCAAAGATGAAGGCAAGGTTCAAGAAGTGGTATGAGAAGCAAGCCGCGACTTGAGCTTGTTTAGCCTGGTCCCATCTGTAATCCGTGGCTGGAGCGGAAATGGAGTATTCCAGCCCATCTCTCTTGTTTACTCGGTCGCTTGGGGTGGTTGGTTGTGCGACTCAGTAACAAGA
>NC_025689.1:29698353-29705414 GCF_000633955.1 Camelina sativa
TATGGTTGGTATATCGACTTCGGATGACGATCCGGGGGCGCGCTGTAGGGTGGCAACCCGAGAGACGAATTTGGATTTTTCCTTATATATTATGGCATGCTGGTTTAGGCCCGATGAGGAGCCAATATTATGGCATGTAGACTTACGTCTGATGAGGAGCCAATAAAAACTCAAGGTTTAGGCCAATGAGTAAAGGAAAGTCCAAAAGTCGAGAGCAAATAACGCCTGGAGCATGAGTCTATCGCCTAGAGGTGACCTTCTGTAGATCGGTCGGAGGAGTGTGGGCCGTGGAGACGGTTGCACGGGAGTCCTTGGCTGATGGTTGTTCGAGATTCGAGGACGAATCTAGATTGGTGGGGGAGAATTGTAACATCCGTGAACCAAAATCCCGGTTTGGGAGTTGCATCGGTCAATGCAGATGTTGCATCAGTCGATGCAAGGTCAAGTTCCTACGTTTTGACTTAAGTCAAACGCTGCATTTTGGGTAAAGGAAAACCCTTAAGCTCGTGTTTTGTCTCATTAGGCTTGTTTAGCCGCTTTTGAGAGAAACGAAAGAGAAAGAGAAAGAGAAGTGTTCTTAGTGTTCTTGGGGATTTCTGGAGATTTGAGGCTGTTCCTGTAGAGATTTGTAGCTGGGATCGTTGTAGGAGCTTGCTAGGAGTGTTCTAGTGTTTGTTTGAGGTTCAGATTCGTCTTGGCAAAGGTAAGTGCAGGCGGACCATGGCTTATCTAAGCTAGAGAACTCTGTAATTTGCTTGTTGTGTGTTGTTAGACTTGTTAGATCGTTGTCCTGGACGTTAGGAAGCTTTCTTGTGGCTTGGGATCGAGTTTTGTGGTTGTAGGAACGAAGATCCGGCGAGAAGCTTCGGAGGAAAACGATGCTCGGCATTGCATCGGTCGATGCACCTTGTGCGTCGGTCGATGCAGATGCGAGGACGGCGCGTAAACTCTAGGGTTTTCGTGTTATGTCGAACATGCGTTAGTCGATGCAATGGGAGCATCGGTCGATGCAAGGTTACTTGCATCGGTCGACGCAGATCTTGCGTCGGTCAACGCAACCTCCATATAGTGTCGGTCGATGCATGTTGGTGTCGGTCGATGCAGAGTCCTCGTTTGTTTATTGTTGTTGTTGGTTGTTGTTGATGGTTAGAGATGACTCTATTGCTTGTGTGTATAGCCCAGTAGATGGGAGGATTGCCTTACTGAGTGTTTATAAAATACTCATGCATTGCAATATGTGTTTGTGGTGCAGGTAAAGGCAAAGTGTGATCGTGGAATCAAGGCAATGAAGAGGAGGATGTTCTAGGGACTCGCTTGGATGTTGTCTGGCATTGCTAGGTTGCTAAAGTTGAGTCATTAGAAACATTGCTAGGTTGCTGGTTTCATGTTTCCTGTTATTTGAGTATTGAATATTGTTGATGTTATAATTATTGGTTATGATATTGGTTATTATTGGATATTTATTGGTATTGTTATTCCGCTGTTGGTTTTGATTGTGGTTAGGTGGCTAGTGGGTATGAGACCACTAGTTGTAGTTTATTTATTATATTATATTTATATATTTATTATTAAAAAAAGGTCGGTCCTTTTACTAATAAATAATTCTAAAAATAAAAATCATGGTTTATTAATTGGATAGCAAAATTTTAGTAATGTATATAAATCTGATCCGAATAGCAAATCGGATTATCTTCTAGTTCATGAAATCCTGAAATTGATCCAAGTAATTGGTGAAAACACAAGATAGAAGAAATATTATGTGTTGACTATGACGCTTTAAACAAATCAACCATTCCAAACATGTACCACATACCAGTTATTAAAAGGTTGTTGGATGAGTTGCAAAGGGCAACAACGTTTCTTAGACTCAAATCTCGTCATCATCAATCATGGTAAAACATATTTGACCTACAGAAAACATCTTTCATAATCCGTGAGAATCAATGTGAATTTATGGTGATGCTTTTTTGGACTCTCTAAAACTTCATAAAAGTGTAATAAATCACATTTTTAAGTCTTACATCAAAAGGTTCTTCAACGTGGGATATATTTGCATTATTCAAATATTTATTTAAACAAATTTTGAAATTACTTTAACCACAAACTTAGGTAGTTACTCTTATGATCCGGTGGTTTTAGACAAAAGCTATAAAATAGTAATAAATTTGTAATCAAAGTAATTTTAAAGAATGATTTATACATATTTACAATGCTAAGTATTTTGTCATAATTTAATTGTTACTGTAAGAAAAAAGCAGCTATTTGTTATAGTTTTCTGAAGGAATATACAGCAAATACACTTTGTATTATTAACAAAAAACTATTATAGATATAGGGTCACCAATATTTACGGTGAATAATTCTATAATATTCTTTGTAAATTATTTCTAATGCTCTTTATTGTCATCGGGTAGGTTCTTCCTAAATATTATTATGACACATACCATCTCCAAATTCTTGTGTATGTTGGCCACCTTATTAGACAGTGTCTTTTCATATTGCTCAAATCTGAATTTGCAGTACTCTAAAAAAACTGACATGTAATATTACTTAGCATAGCCATGTTATAGTAAATGGTATAACATATTAGATTTTAAAAATGTTTAATATGTTCTTACTTTCTTTTGCATGGGCAATTCTTTATATTTCACCAGTTGGAGTACATAGGTGCATGTGGTTGGTGTGGATGTAGGAGATGAGAAGTAAATTTACCTTCAAGTCCTCAATCGTAACAACCACTTTTGATTTCCATATCAATTTGATATTGATTGATTCTTCTTGAGGATGATCGAAAGAATGTGGAATGCATTTAGTAAAAAAGAAATCAACCACACTATAAAAGGAGCAGATGAAGTGACATGACACTTATAAGGGCCACACTCACCATTATCTCAACAGATGGGTGTTTCTTCAAAAACTCTAAGTAACCCTTAGTCCATGTACCTATTGGTAACTCAGTGATATGAATCACTCTGAAATAACCATTTCTCATATTACGAGTAGTCGAGATAGAGAGTTGTTCCTTAGTTTTGTAAGTCATTCAACCATCATCTTCCTTCTTATATACCGTAATATTTCCTAAAAACTTGTTGTAGAACGGGATCATTTCCCTCCATTTCTTTTTTATCCAAGAAACACATGATATTCTTAGCAGTATCATGTAGGTTGAAACTTAGAATGTATGTAGTAATCCCACACGTAATATCCTTGCAACCATTCATGAGGATTAGGGGGCAATAGGAAGATACTAAGTTAGTTGTATGAACTTTGTCCAGATTGGTATTTGAGAACCTCTCCTTGATCAACATATTTTAATTTGAAGATAACCTAACGGAAACATATCTTTGAGATGTCGTTTTAATCTCACCATATCATGTAATTGTAAAATAATATATTAGCTTGCAAATAAGTCAAAACTAACATAATATATAATAAGTAAATGTGAGAAATATGTTGAGAACCTTGTACAAAAATAAAATATTTAATAAAATTATTAATTGTCCACAAATCAAAAGAAAAACAAAAATACTCACATCTCCGCGACTTCCATACTCTCCCATTGGCCTAACGAAATGGTAATTGTTGCTTCATGTGAAGTTTTGTGTCATTTTAATAATGGTTCTTGAATGATTTTGTAATCCAAGTAATTCTTCAAAAAGAATAATTTATAAATAATATTATGTTAAGTATTTTTTATCATAATTTCATTGTTAGTTTAAGAAGAAAAAAACAGCTATAGTACAGAATAATTTGGAAAAAAAAGCAGCTATAGTTTAAGGAAAAAAACAGCTATAATTTCATTATACATGATTACTATAGAATTATTCAATAACATGCAGTTTTCTAAGTAAAGTAAAATAAATACACTTTGTATTAATTATTTAGAAAAAACTATTATAAATATGAGGTCCAAATATTTGCAATGAATAATTCTATAGTATTCTTTGTCATAAATTTTGGTAGAGCATATGTGATGACCTTAATTCAATAAAAAGTACATTTGAGTTATGGATAAATTAGGAAATTAGTTTTAAAAGTCGCATTAAAAATGTAAAATGATATTTTCATTTAAAATTATGACTTATTAATGTATAAAGAAAGTGATATCATGTAAAAAAATAGCAATAATCATGAAAAGTAACATGAATTTTGTAAAAATATAAACGAGTAGTCGAGATAGAGAGTTGTTCCTTAGTTTGTAAGTCATTGAACCATCATCTTCCTTCTTATATACCGTAATAGTTCCTAAAAACTTGTTGTAGAACGGGATCATTTCCCTCCATTTCTTTTTTATCCAAGAAACACATGATATTCTTAGCAGTATCATGTAGGTTGAAACTTAGAATGTATGTAGCAATCCCACACGGAATACCCTTGCAACCATTCATGAGGATTAGGGGGCAATAGGAAGATATTAAGTTAGTTGTATGAACTTTGTCCAGATTGGTATTTGAGAACCTCTCCTTGATCAACATATTTCAATTTGAAGATAACCTAACTGAAACATATCTTTGAGATGTCGTTTTGATCCCACCATATCATGTAATTGTAAAATAATATATTAGCTTGCGAATAAGTCAAAACTAACATAATATATAATAAATAAATGTGAGAAATATGTTGAGAACCTTGTACAAAAATAAAATATTTAATAAAATTATTACATGTCCACAAATCAAAAGAAAAACAAAAATACTCACATCTTCGCGACTTCCATACTCTCCCATTGGCCTAAAGAAATGGTAACTGTTGCTTCATGTGAAGTTTTGTGTCATTTTAATAATGGTTGTTCAATAATTTTGTAATCCAAGTAATTCTTCAAAAAGAATAATTTATACATAATATTATGTTAAGTACTTTTTATCATAATTTCATTGTTAGTTTAAGAAGAAAAAAACAGCTATAGTATAGAATAATTTGGAAAAAAAAGCAGCTATAGTTTAAGGAAAAAAACAGCTATAATTTCATTATACATGATTACTATAGAATTATTCAACAACATGAAGTTGTCTAAGTAATGTACAATAAATACACTTTGTATTAATTATTTACAAAAAAACTATTATAAATATGAGGTCACTGTTGTGAATTATAAGTAGAATACAATTATGTGTGTTTTAGAATACTTTGTAAAGAGTACAATAATAAAGAGAGGGAAAGAGAGAAGCATGCACGAGAGTGAGAAAGAGATTGGAAAGCTTATTTGATTAAAGAACTTCTTCTATCTCATAGTCTTCTTACAACAACTCCTTATTTATAGTGAGCAACAAAAAACATGAGTCACCAACTCATTAGATTTGGTAATGACAAGTGTTAATACTACAAAGATAATGTAACACTACATGGACAAGTGTAATACCATGTGTCTTGTGATGGATTAATCACAATATTTCATAATACTCCCCCTTGATTATCCATCACCATTGACGAGTTACGTACTACCTCATTAAAAACCTTGTCACGGAAAAACCTATTGGGATAAAAACCATGACAAGAGAAAAAGAGTATAGTAACGTAATCTCCCCCTCGAAAAGATATGTATGATCCTTCTTCATAAATCTCGTAGATGACGTATTCCAATACTGTGAATATGCTTTCTGAATGTGGTAGTCGGAAGCGCCTTTGTGAATAGGTATGCTGCATTGTCACTTGAGCGGATATGTTGGATATCAACTTCCTTCTTTTGCTCGAGTTCTTGAGTGTAGGAGAAAAATCTTGGAGGTATATGCTTTATTCTGTCGCTCTTGATATAACCTTCTTTGATTTGGGCGACACAAGCAGCATTGTCTTCGAATAATGTTGTTGGCTCTTTCTTGGTGACTATTCCACTTGATTCTTGTATGTGGTTAGTCATTGATCTGAGCCATACACATTCCCTCGATGCTTCATGAAGAGCAATTATTTCTGCATGATTTGAGGAAGTGGCGACCAAAGTCTGTTTCTGTGAGCGCCATGAGATTGCAGTTCCTCCAATTGTGAAAACATATCCAGTTTGGGATCGGGATTTATGTGGATCTGATAAATATCCTGCATCTGCAAAACCAACAAGACCAACCGAAGAGTTTCTAGGATAGAATAATCCCAAGTCAATCGTACCTTGAAGATAACGGAGAATATGTTTTATCCCATTCCAATGCCTGCGAGTAGGGGATGAGTTGTATCTTGCAAGTAGATTCGTAGCAAAGGCAATATCCGGTCTAGTGCAATTTGCAAGATACATGAGTCCACCGATAGCACTCATATAAGGTACTTCGGGACCAAGTATTTTCTCGTTATTTTCACAAGGTCTGAATGGATCACTATCGACATTCAGAGATCTAGTGACCGTTGGAGTACTCAAAGGAGTCGCTTTGTCCATATTAAAGCGCTTTAAAATCTTTTTCGTATAATTTGATTGATGCACAAATATTCCATCTTGGAAATGTTCTATTTGAAGCCCGAGACCAAATTTAGTCTTTCCAAGATCTTTCATTTCAAACTCTTCCTTCATATGAGTTCTTGCATCATCAATCTCCTTTTGAGTTCCAATTATATTTAAATCATCAACATATACAGCAATGATCACAAATCCCGATGGAGATTTCTTTATAAAAACGCATGGACATATTTCATTATTAAGATACCCTTTCTTCAATAGGTATTCGCTTAAGCGATTATACCACATGCGCCCGGATTGTTTTAATCCGTAAAGTGATCGCTGTAATTTGATCGCACAAATTTCATTAGACTTAGAGTCTAATGCCTCAGGAATCTTAAATCCTTCTGGGATTTTCATGTATATATCATTATCCAATGATCCATATAAATATGCTGTCACTACATCCATAAGGTACATTTCTAAATTCTTAGAAGCCGTTAGACTCATTAAGTACCTGAATGTAATTGCATCCATGACTAGAGAATATGTTTCTTCATAATCAACTCCAGGTCTTTGAGAAAAACCTTGTGCAACAAGTCGGGCTTTATATCTTGTTATTTCATCTTTCTCATTTCTTTTTCGCACAAATACCCATTTACAACCAACAGGTTTTATATCTTTAGATGCAGTGACAAGAGGTCCA
>NC_025689.1:29706066-29728337 GCF_000633955.1 Camelina sativa
TTTCTTTATGGCATAATCAGGGAATTGAACTTTCAACCTGATTATTTGGGCAAAGAATTTTGCGAAGGCCGTGTTTCTTGTTATCAATAGACACACATTTGACCATCTACTAGATGCGTCAATCATTACCATAAAATAACGAAACGGCCCGCATGAAGGGTGGATAGGTCCACATATATTACCATGTATTCTCTCTAAGAACAATGGTGATTCATTCCCAATTTTGGCTGGCGATGGCCGAATTATGAGTTTTCCTTGAGAACATGCATCACATGAAAACTCATCAGATCTAAAAATCTTTTCGTTCTTCAATGGATGACCATTGGAATTTTGCACAATTTTTCGCATCATGACTGAACCAGGATGTCCAAGTCTTTCATGCCATATCTTAAATGTACTAGTAAACTTAGAGTTTACTGTAACATAAGATGCAAAATTATTTATTTTTGTGCAATACAATCCAGAGGATAACATTGGAAATTCTTCCAATATATGTTTCTCCTCAGATGTTATGCAAAGATATTCAATGCCATTCTTATTTAGAGTCTCTATATGATATCCATTTCTCCGGATATCTCTGAAACTAATCAAGTTTCTATGAGACTTGGGGCAATATAATGCATCAATTTCAAATTTTGTTCCCCTTGGCATTGAAAAACTGGCTTTTCCAGAGCCTATAATAATTTTTGCATTACCACATATAGTGCTCACGCTTCTAGCGGAGTCTTTTATTTTGAGAGAGGAGAAATATTTTTTTTCTTTAAGTATTGAGTGCGTTGTAGCACTGTCTGCTAGACACATATCTCCATCCTCAATCTCAAAATTTGACATTTTCTGAGATCAAATATTTATAAAATAAACATTAATAAAATAACATGAAGTCTTACAAAAAAGCTTATCATATATTACAATAGAACTATTATCCAAAAAGACATTTTATAAACAAAAAATACATATCAAACTATGACAAAGCATATCATGGCATATAGGCCTTATTCGCATGATTTTCCGTTTTCATTATCAACGAGAAAATCTGCTATATCAAGATGGGGTTCATCGTTTAGGCCATGGAAAGAAGGTCCAGCTTTATCATAGATGAGGTTGGTCTCAACATCCCTTTCTTTTGCCTTTTGGGATGCTTGGTAAAGATCGGCCAAATGTTTTGGAATACGACAGGTCTGATACCAATGTCCTTTCATGCCGCATCTGTAACAAGTACTTTCATCTTGTTTCTTTATAACACGACCAACATTATTAATTTGAAGATGCTTGTTGGTTTTTCTTGCGTTGAAGTCATTAGGAGAGAAACCTCTTCCTCTTCCTCGTCCACGACCTTCTCCACGACCTCCTCCACGACCATGACCACGGCCTCGACCGCGTCCGCGTCCACGTCCTCGTCCTTGCCAATTATTATAGCTGGATGTAGCAACATTCACTTCTGAAAGTGGAGCTGATCCAGTTGGACGGGTTTGATGATTTATCATCACGAGCTCATTATTTTGTTCAGCAACATGCAAAACTTGCATTAATTCAGAATATCGAGTATACCCTCTTTCTCGATATTGTTGCTGTAGGAGTACATTTGAAGGATGGAAAGTTTGGAATGTTTTCTCGATCATATCATAATCGGAAACTTCTTCTCTGCAGAGAGCCATCCTTGAAGTGATTCCAAACAAAGCGGAATTGTACTCACTTACACTTTTGTATGTATAGATTTTTACTCTATAGATTATACATATAGTAACATGCATGTAAAATAATTAAATTCAAACAATTTTAACAAAACTTAAATCTTACCTCAAACGGATGACGGATCAAGAGTTGATCGTGCTGATAACGTGTTGTGAATTATAAGTAGAATACAATTATGTGTGTTTTACAATACTTTGTAAAGAGTACAATAATAAAGAGAGGGAAAGAGAGAAGCATGTACGAGAGTGAGAAAGAGATTGGAAAGCTTATTTGATTAAAGAACTTCTTCTATCTCATAGTCTTCTTATAACAACTCCTTATTTATAGTGAGCAACAAAAACATGAGTCACCAACTCATTAGATTTGGTAATGACAAGTGTTAATACTACAAACATAATGTAACACTACATGGACAAGTGTAATACCATGTGTCTTGTGATGGATTAATCACAATATTTCATAATAGTCACCAAATATTTGCAATGAATAATTCTATAGTATTCTTTGTCATAAATTTTGGTAGAGCATATGTGATGACTTTAATTCAATAAAAAGTACATTTGAGTTATGGATAAATTAGGAAATTAGTTTTAAAAGTCACATTAAAAATATAAAATTATATTTTCATTTAAAATTATGACTTATTAATGTATAAAGAAAGTGATATCATGTAAAAAAATCACAATAATCATGAAAAGTAACATGAATTTTGTAAAAATGCAAACGAAAGATTTGTTATTCAGTAACATGCAACTTTAACTAATAGGAGTATTTATTGGCTCAAACATATATATTGATTTGGATTATCAATGTACAGTTACACATATCAGAGATTCAACTGGAACTAAATCCAAGAAAGAAGTAACATCTGTTTTCAAGTGAATCCATTTGATTTCATACACGATTCACTTCCAAGAAAGAAAAACGATACCGTGTTTACCAAATCAATAAAAAAAATCCAACTAAAATCTTTTATAAATTAATAAAAGTCCAGACTATGATATATTATTACTAAGATATTAATAATATCATTTTGATCATAAACTGATATCAAGACCAGAAAAATATTAATGGATCCATATACTAATTTATAGGTATTGATGCTATGTAGTTAATATCCACACATTAATTATATTTTGCTATACAATCGAATTAATAAACCAGATTTTACTTATTTGCATTTCATCACATAGAAGAGCTAAAAATGATATCATAAATAATGTATATTATATCAAATTTATATATTAGCTAGAATTAAAAAAAAAAATTAAACAGTAAGAACAACAAATAGTTAAAACTAAAAATCCATGAAAAGTTTTGGAAAACCAATAGTTTTAATATAATCTTTTTATTAGTAGTAATCTCATAAATAATAATTTTTCTCTTGCTAAATTTATTTTAAATGAATTAAAATTTATAATATATGTTAAAACTCTCATCAAATAATAAAAATTTATTTCCATATATAAGCCCATTTTTTCAAGTTTGTTCTTTGTTCAGTTATGATTACATACGTTAAATTTTACAAAATATACTAATAAACTCATCAAATTCCATTATCTAAGACTCGTTACCTTTTTCATTTTTTTGTATTTTTTGCTTAAAATTTTTTAAAAAAAAAAAACTCAATATTACAATGATACGATTATATACAATTTTTATCCAATCAACTTAATATTTATTTATATTATTATTTTGAGCTTTGACATACATCATTTATTGGTTAATATCCAAGCTAAATGATTTTTTTTCAAATAATGTTACTACATGCCAAAATCTAATTGTCATTTTTAACACACTTAGATTATAACAGATAAAAATACTTTTAACACACGTACGATTGACTATATGCACTTCATCCTAAAAGATTATTACTCAGCAAAGATATCGACATTCTTGTATAATATATGATATTTTTTCTATTTCTTTTATATCATATAACTGGTTCAACAAAATATACATTTCATTTTATCTTAACGTAATAACAAAATATGCATTTTTTTTTATCTCTTTTTTTTTTTTTCACAAAACGGATTGCCGTTTGAATTCAAAAGAGGTGTACTGTAATGTATGTATTCTAGTCAGTTACACGTCAGAATATATACGTGTGTTAAAAAGTGTTTTAGTGTGGGAGCGACTGCAAAATTTTCTCGGAAAGATCATGGATGTAGTTGATGTTTTCTTTGGTCTGTGTCCACGTATAATTGAAAAGCCTGTACGTGCATGCATATACACTCTAGCATAAATGAGAATAAGTGTAGATTGTGTCGTGCAAGAATTCATTTCATAGTGGTGCAAGATAATTGACTTGTTTGATCCCTACAAATTTCACTATTAGTTCTTTTCTTTTTAAAATTACCACAAAAAATTTATCATATTTTTAAAAAAAAAAATTATTTTTCAAAGGTATAAAACAATTAGCTAGGTGTAGGCTTGTTTAGATTGAGGATTTTGAAATTGCCAAAGCTTGGTCTTAATATGTCATTCAAAATATAAAAAGATTAATCACATATTGCAATCGGTCAAAGGTGCCAATTTTGAGTTACAACAGTGAAAGGTGAATCCTGTTAGTTTTTCTTCTTCCTTTAATTAGTTATAGTTTCCTCCCCGATATTTTAGGTTACACCCCAAAACGTAGGTCCATCTCTATATACGTAAAAAAGAAGTACAAAATCAAAGTTGGGTCGGGTCAATTTAGAGAAATTAACCCGAAATTAATGAAACGGGTACAGGTGAAAAAAACCGAATAATAAAGATGGATCACCCGTTTACAACTGAAATAAAATATCTCACCAAACCTTATGCGGCAATAACTGAAACCATATAAGAAAACAATATCAGCATATATTTACCGAATATTCATTGGTTGTTAAACAATCCATAAACTAATCGAATATTTAATATCCCAATAAATATCTTTCCAATACTTTAGTCAACTATTCAGGTTTATCAAATGAATTTCCGTAAAATCAGAACGTCTTACTGTATCATATCATTCTCTCCATTATTATCTCTAATTATATCTTAATCATAGGACTACGAAATATATTACGGATTCCGAATCAAGATACCTCAATAAACACTATCCTAAACTAACAAAACCTAGAATTATTATTTTCCTTATTTTGATATCGTATAACGATATGAGAATAATTACCAGAATATTCTCGTGACTTTAACCTAAATCAATCAATTATAAACTTCTACCTATAAATACACCTTTCTCTACCGCTTACGATTCATCAAACTTAAACCAATCAAAATGGCAGCAAATCTTGCAACAACTAATCTAGCATCCATCAAGCCATTCAAGACTTGCTGGAGAATCCAGGTCAAAATCGTCCATAGCTGGCAGCAGTATACTACTTACTCTGGTGAGACTATGGAAATGGTCCTAGCTGATGTGGCGGTAAGTTTAATAATAATGCTCTTATATCCATCAAAAATTATGATTCCAAATTACTCGAGAAGTTCATACCTGGATCCTTTTCTGTCTCTGTAGGGTACTTTGATCCATGCTACAGTGAAGAAGCAACAGCTACATAAGTTTCAGATATTTATATATCAATTACTAATCCCTGCAATGTTGTAAAGAAAAATACATGTCAAATATTTATGTATCATTATATACACTGATAAATTTAACACTATTTTGTTTTCCGAATAGTGAAAACACTAACCAAATTGTTCTCTCTTCAAGTACTTTAGCTCATTGTCAATTTTGTCATCCACTCCTTCGGGATGCATGATAAGTGCTCTCATATATAAAACACAGAACAAAATAAGAAGTTAGAAACTTTAGCTGTGTGGAGAAAACAAAATGCTTGACAAAGACGAATTGTAAGCTTACATATATAATCACGTCTTCTTGTCCGGAAGAATCATCCTCTTTTAACAGCTTAAAATCGTTTACTATTCCCTGCAATATCGTAAAGAAAAATATAGATCAAAATTCACTTACCAATTCGTCCACACTGATTAAATTAATTTAGCCTATTTTGTTTCTGTTTCGGAGTTACTTCACACAAAGTCAATATAGAGCAACAATTACTGATTTTATTGACAATAATCTTATTTCAATCTCGATGAAGTTTAATTCGATATGGGGAACAATTGAATTAAATGTGTAAAGAAGGGATGATTGACGGAATCATAAACAGCTTACCCTATTAATCGATTTGGCGTGGAGGTCTTGGGGAAGAATACACCTAAAGCTCAATTCGATTTATGTTAAGAGAAAACAAGTCAAGCAATCAGTTTCGCCTCTTACAAATAAAACAAGAGTAGAACATGTGAGCTATAAAAGATTAAGAAGTAAAGCAATTCTGTATGGTAGAGAACTTACCAACCCAATCGAATTGATTTCTCAGTGTTTAAAACTCATGGGTGAAAACCGAAATCGCCAATTATCGGATTAATCGACCCCAACACAGACAGAATTGGAATCGATTCGACTATATCAATTTTCTCTCATTTCCCGATTTTGTAGCGCGCCAGTAATGAGTTTCTCGATTGTAGATGGAGTGAATTTGATTAGAAGGTATGATTCAAGAATGAAATCTTGCAAATTAAAATCTGGAATTAAGCTCAATCGGATGGAAGATGATTGAGGAAAACAATTGAAGATGTTTCTCGAAAGGAAGAAGAAAAGTAAAAAAAAAATGGGTTATGCGTTTTATTTTTCCAAGTAAAAGGCCAACGAAGCCCAACTTACAATTTCCAGAAACAACTAATAAGCCCAATATTTATACACACACCGTTAAACATATAATCCAACAATATTTATTTACAAATTATAATATATTTTTTTGATTACATATAATAAAGTCATAAATTACAAAATATATATTTAAACTATGGTATGTGTATATGATGTGTAGAAGAATAAATAAATATTAGTATATCTCTACCGACTATATTATTAATCTCTGTAAAATATTTTTTTCTGTTCGTGTTTCGACAATCACGTCTTAAGTTTATTATTTTTGGTGTTGTATTAAAATCCCGTCTCATTATATATTTTCCCTTTTTGTTCATTTTTTATTGTATATAACCTTCAATACTCATTTCTATATTAGTATTATTCCAAAGACCAGTAAACAGTGGTACGATGTACTCTGGAGTAGAAAATAGTATAATCACAAAATAATAGAATTTCAAATAAACCTCTTAACAGCGGTACAAGTTAGATTTTAAAACAACCGGACCCGGTTTTTTTTTTAAATAAGTACAATACATAATTAAGCATCTCATACTACTTAATTAAACCACCCAAACCACAATTCCTCATTAAACCGATAACAACCAATATGTACAGCGGAAACATACCAACATACAGAACCAACACATCATCAATGCAGTAACATTCCTAAGCATTCTATCCATCAACCTAGCATAACTCTATCCAAGGTTCCAACATAAACAATATAACCAAGTCCAACAACACACAACCGAGACCCTAGATCATCCTCCTCCTCATCGCCATGATTCCACACTACACAATACCTGCACCACAAACACAATGAGATGCGTGAGTATTACCAGAAATACCCAGTGAGACGATCCTCCCATCTACGAGCTATACACACAAGCAAATCAAGAGTACAACCACAAATAAAACATAACAAACCAGACATTGAACAGAACATCCAATAACACATTCATCACACCTACACAACTTCACACAAAACAAGTTATACAACCCAATCGCTTAGATAAGCTCATGGTCACGCACTCACCTTATCAAGCTGATTCTAACAACAAATACAACCAGGAGAAATTCTCCTTGCGTCTGAAACAGTCCAGAAACGTCCTACAACAAGTGACACAACCAAAAACAACCTTGAAGCAAACTGGACAGAAACATCAGAAAAGAACAATCTTAAAGACGAAACCCTAAAATAAAAACCAACCGTTAACTATCAAATCCCTCCGGTGAAAAGCTAGTCCGAGACGTCACGAAGCTTCCCACAAAATCTTGTGCCGATCAGAAACCAGACGTGACCACGATCTCAGTTACAATCCCCGATGGTTCCAACTCGCGTCTGAGAAAACGTGTCTCACGAAACTGCACATAACTCATCGAGTTTAAATCCAAATCCACTTCTGTAAAAAGGAGAATGACGATGAAAGGCTTGAGAATAACACTACCAAATTTTGTTACCTTTGATAACGATTTGATATATCGAAACTGTTTCTTCCCAAACCCTAACGATTCTGGTCCTTCTCCTTTAATCTCCTTCACACCACAATAGGCTCTCTCCTCTCTCTATATCTCTTTCTTCCTCTCAACACAAGTATTGAATAACAGCCACGACCAAATAAAGAGAAGAGGCATCCATTTCATTATAAATATATCACTTAGGGTTTCCCAAAACCTGCTCTAAACCGGGTGAACTTAAACCAAACCGGACAATTTCATGATTTCACATAAATTGATTGGTTCTTCCACTTTTCTTTGGGACATGGGCGTTACAGATTTGAATACAAATAATATAATCACAAGATAATATATTGTGATAGTAACATACGAATTTTCTCCCGCGCTGTAGCGCGGATCCAATCCTAGTTTATTTTATATAACAAACAGAATAGAAAACTCAGAATTTTTCCCAGAGACAGAACCCTAAGTTCACGATAATGCCGCCGCTGATGATTCTAAGGTCCGCCGTTGCGCAAGTTGGGAAATCTATGGGTTCCCGCTGCAATTTTTCTGCATCGTCTACTGGTAGTAAATTAATTTTACTCACCACCATGGTTTCTGTATTTTTTTTTAGTGATATAATATTCGTATCAGAGGATTCATGGATTTGTTCTTTGAATTCTAGTTTTCAAATTGCCGCTGGCGCTGTGGAGACGAAGCATCCTCCTGTTGTCTCATATTTTGTATTTGGATATTGCGCTTACGTTGGTGCGGGTAATGTTGAGATTATACTATCCACTTTCTTCTGATGCTGGGCACGGGACAGGTACCCTTGAATTTTCTGATACCCTATATTCGATCCGACTCTAATGGGTAATAGAAAAAAACTACTCGTATTCGACCCTTAAATAATGGGTACTCAGAAAAACGGGTACTCGGTAAAAAATAGTTGACCTTTCAAATACCCGACCTTTTACTGTTATTCCGAAAAGCGAGTACCCGATTAAAAAACTATCGATAATCACAATAATAATTTTATATTCCAAAATCCAAAAAAGGAAAAAGGAAAAATTCATAAATGTATGCAAAATATAATTCCAAAAATTATAAAATTACAAAATTAAAATAAATATAATATACAATTCAATTGGGCTTCGTATATATCATTTCAGTTGGGCTAAGTTGAAATTATGTTTTAACTTTAACTCAATAATATATTTATAAATTAATAATAAATAATAATAATACAAAATATTAAAAGGTATTTACGGGTCGGGTGACAAAAAGGGTAAAGCGACGAGTAATGGGACGGTATTAAAAACTAAACCCGATAATCATCCCTTACTCACGGATAATATAATTATGATATCTTTTACTCGATCCTAAAGATGTGGGTACCCTTTTTTCGGGACGGATACGAACCGAGAATACGGGTAACGGGTATTAGTGCCGATGCCTACCTTCTTCTTCTTTTTTTATTCTTCTTAGAGATAAACAAAAACAAATTCGATGATTGCATTTTTTTTTCTCATGCCTCAGAAATTATCCGTATGATTGAATACAATCGAAAGGTGTTTAAAGCTAGTTAGCAGATGGAGTCATCACGTCAGGTATGAACGGGTTTTTTTTTTCTTGATAGCATTTATGAGATATAAACTAAACTAAGAACAATTGTGTATTCTCTGATTTCATTCTTCTTTCAGAAGAAGATGATGGAGAGATTGAGAATGAAGATGATGAGCTGACTTCTAAACTCTTCAACGAATGAGTTCAGAAGAAACGTGTAAACGAATGATGTAAGGACTAAGGAGTAATGACCTATGGTTGCTCTGTCTTAAGTTGTTATATTAAGATGTGTTAATGCAAGGGAAGGGTGTAATAAAGTGGAATTTAGGAGGAGTTTGATGATTTTTTTTTGCTAAAATCCCAATTAGTAAGTTATGGAATTTGCTTTTAAATAATCTTACAATTTCTTAGCTCTGCCATTCAATTTCGCAGCTCCTTTATTTGTTATATATAAAATAAAACTGATAGATTGTGAACTTGGAGCTTTCCATTATGTTTCCGTACATTATTGGTCTTGCTTGATATGATATCCTACAATTACTATAAGCATTCTTCCAACAAATTAGCTTAGGTGGGTTAGTTTGACCTTACTATGGTTTGTGTGTCCATTATACCCAAATAACTTACTGTGGTTAAGTAGAGATATATGGTTGTATAGTCTTATTAAGTAAGTACTACATAACTTGTGTCTTGTGTAAGACTACAAAACCTGTTGTTCCCATAAACCATTTCTTCTCTGGTTTCTCAAAGAACAAAACCTGTTGGTCCCATAACTTGTGACATGAATATGCAAAGGAAAGCATTTCTCAAACTTCCCTTGGCAAATGACAACTTCGATTGTTAGCCTTGGTTACTATTACGTAAGGAGTATAGAATCAGACGCTGCCCAAAACGCTTTTTCTTTTTTTTTTCTTTTCAGAATATAATTCTTAACTAAAAAAATCTATGTGAAGTTTCTTAAAATCTTTTCACAAGTCTCTTTGTTCAAACAAACAAATTGTTAATTTTTGAAAAACATCAAATATGATGCGCCTTTTGGCTTTTGTAGATGCTTCATTATATGACCTATCTTTTTGACAACTTTAATTTGATTAAACTTAACATAAAAGTATTTATTTCTTGGCAATATAAAAAACAACTGTAAAGTCCAATTACCAAAAACATAGAAATTGAAATGGGCTGGCCAAGTTACTATTTTTAATGAGAAATATAACAAAATTTTCGAACGAGGGCACAACAGTATAGGAGGTATTAAAAAAAACATACCTCGTGGCAAGAATCAGAGAGACGAACCCTAGTTTCCGATTATGCAGCCGCTGAAGAGTCTGGGATCCGTCGTTGCTGCGCAGGTAGGGAGATCTGTGGGACGTCGGCGCAATTTTTCTTCATCCCCTAATAGTAGCAGAAATGGTATTGTGTTTCTGATTAACGCATCGGTTTTATTCTGCTTTTTTCTTTTTTTTTTTTTTTAAGTTTCTTAAATTTTTGGTCATCATTGTGAATTTTAGAGCTGATTGTAAAAAAAGTGAAGAGTGTTGTCGGCGAGTTCGCATCTCGAGGTATACCGTTCTATTTGGGATATGGCTTAGCAGGTATGGAGGAGGGATAGAGATTTTATTTTTCCTCGTCGACTAGAGAATTAATCAGAGCTTTGTTTTTGTGTTTAAGGTCCTATTGTTTTTGCATTTTTGGGGATAAAGTAGCGCTACTTGAGGAGGAGCGGCAAAAGGATATTGCTATTGTTGCTTCATCTTAAAATCAATTTTTGTTTTAATTTCAGGAGTGGACGGAGATGTATGGGGAGGCTGCGGTTGCGGAAATCGGTGATGTGAGGGATATCGCTGTGACTGGTCTAGGTGAAACTGTTTACTGCTATCTAAAAGGTGATGCATCAGGTCTAGGTGAAGTTGTTTACTCCTATCTTAAAGGCAATGCAGTAAGGTGGTGGTCTGGTGGTCGAAAATCCTAACTATCTTGAAGCTGCTTTGTATCCGAGGCCTTGTTTAATTAATATCAAAGGAAATTGCCTCTTTTTATGTTTAATGTATGAATTTTAATTAATATCTGATGCGCAGCATTTGATAAGAATGAAGGTCACGATCTCTTCTCTCTTATCTCTCTCGATCCTAGTTACAAACTCAAACCCTAATCGACAAGCATGGAGTTACAGTTCTCCAAACTCTCTCATCTTCTAAGAACATAGAACGCAGTCTCTAACAAACTCACAATGTTGATCACGCAGGATCATCTTTACTAAACACTCTCTCTTCTATTTATAGTGATCCTCATGATCTGATACTACTAACTAACTTCTTCTTCTCTTCCTTTCTGCTGCCAGCTCAGCATCAAGCTCCTTTCTCTCAATACTTATCATAGTTTAGTTAACACACTAAACTATGATGATCTACTTCCGATGCTTTTACTTTTGTAATTTATAATGTTGAGTTGCCTTTTTTTTTTGCTCAAATCTGTTTGCGGCTGTTAGAGAATCTAATTTTACGTGAATGAAATGAATGAATGCGAAGCTTGGCTTTACCGCTTATGGGTTAAACACCCTCAACCTATCAACTTTATGAGTTCAGTTCGGGAAACAAACAAGTAGCGTCCACTAGAGCAAATAGGGGAAACAGAGACCCATTCACTTGATTCCTTCACGTAACTCAAACATTCATCCAGAAAAATCCAAAAACACAACATCCTGAGAGGTTGAATTAATACAAAACATGGACAAAGCCACAAACAAAAAGAAGAAGTGATCAGCCAATATTTAGCAGCTCCAGAATTTTGTTCAAAATGATTTTATCAAACGTGTCACAAACTATTAATGGAATCACTCATCATACCCTTTTGCCTTTGTTGCACCAACTATATATTTTTCCTGAGAAAAACATGTCCAGGATCCTGACAACAGCAACCACTGTTATTAGTACATTGTTCTACCCGGAATCACCTTCTCTCCTTAAACATGCACAACTACTCTTTGGTTTGTGTTTCTCGAGTTTGTATACATTTGATCATTGTTTCCCTTAATTAAACACCTTAATAATGAAAAAAGATACGACGAATTAAGAAGAAGTTAAGAATAATACTCACCATAGAAAACAAAAGAATATATAGTATTAATAACTCTTATATAGCCCACTTATCTTCACAACAACATCTTGCATCACACTCTACTACTCTAGTATTTTAACCACTCATCTTCATTTAGCTTCATTGTTAACATGTCTCTGCTTGATGTAGTTGTCTTTGGCTCCTTTGTCTTAAGTCAATCTTACTGATATAGTTTTTCCTCTAAAGATTATGAACTTATGCAACATTTAGCGACATGAATTTTACATATAATATTTGGTTTACGTATTTGTATTCCTTTTTTTACTATGATTTGATAATCTCTTTGTGTGTGTTTTTTTTTGTTTTCTCATGCGGTCGCTTGCTTCCTCACGTGCAAGTTCGTTGTCTTGTAACGGCAGGAGAAGAAATCCAATGTTGCATTTTGTTTGCATTATCCGAAATATACATATTTTATATTTATAAACATATATGAGCTAATTTTACAGGCACATTAAGTACGTTTAATAGGGATAATGAGGTAAATCAAACGTCGTCGTCTTCACGTAGGAAGTGAACAAATTTAGAGCGTATACGAGATGGGATACGAACAGGACGGTACTTGTTGTCAAGCCACACAGCTGTTCCTTTGGCCTCCAATATAGGCTGCTTTGTTTAATAGATATCATCATATCAAAAGAATTCATATTAGTAACTAAGCACAAAACATAGCAGCCAAAACACAAAAGGCTTAATGAGAATATTAACTAACCTCTTGATTTGGAAGTTTAAAGATGAAATGATCGAAGTAAATACGCGCAGCAGATGTGCCCGATATCCTCGCTTTCACCACAAACTTGTCTCCGCTCTGTTCAAAGAGATGAAATGAATATACCACAAGACACTGACATAGCTTAATGTGTGAGGTACTAAGTTTTAGAGAAGAGGGATATTATAACTATTACACGTAAAGGTGCAAGGAACTTCATTGTCAACTCTGAAATTGCCAAGGCTTCACCAGAACGGGCTACTTCATCACAGTTGATACCGATACTCTCCAGAAACTCGTGTCGACCTTCAGTTAGAAAGATATCAACAAGCGAAATAGTTGGTAAGAATGGGATTTAACTTATAAGTAGCGCACACCTCAACTCTATCTAACTACAGAACCATCCACTTCTCAAAATTTTCCGAAGATAAATGCGAAAAGCAAGACTAAAACTTAACTAGCAATATCTTAACACATTCAATTCTTTCAACCTCATTCAGAACATGTATAAAGTAACTATCGACCATGCAGTCCCGAATCTGTCAAAAAGGCAAGCTGAAACTCCTCTTTGACAATAGAAGAGTACACAATCTGACTCAGAAAGATTCCAAACTAGCAAGACTCTAAGCTTAGTAGCAAGACCTTGAACATTTATTGGTCAAGTATTCTCAATTTCTACTCAACCACATTCACGAATGTTCCAATCAGACTCACTCAGAAAGTAACTGATTATGCAGTCCACGTTCTTTCAAGCAAACAATCTTAAATTCCTCTTTGACCATAGCTACGTACACAATCAATAATACTAAACCGATTTTCACTAGCAAGACTCTAAACTTAGTAGAAAGATCTTGATACAATTATCCTTACAATACTCTCAAGTTCTACTCAACCACATTCACAATCACAAGTGTTCCAACTAGACTTATAAAAGGAGCAACTTTAATCATGCATTCCAGATTCTGTCAAGCATAACATCCAAAACTCCTGTTTGACACAATCTGAAGCAACAACATGACAACTGAATTAAACTATTCAATCTTCTAGCAAGATATTGTCACACTTATTCAACCACATTCACAAATGTTCCAATTAGATTATCTAAGACGCAGAAAAGGAATAAATTTGGATCATGCAGAGTCCAAATCTGTCAATAATGTGTTCTGAAACTCCAATTTAAACAACACAATCTGAAGCAACTAATGGCAAGATGTTCCAATACTCAAAATCCATAAATGTATGAAAACACTTTCTCAACATTAAAACTAACCGTGTTGGCAGTAATTTGCATAAACAGCATTGTTGACAACACCAAACTGATCCAATTCATAGTCACGAACTTTGAGCTCAACCTCATGGAACCCACTCATTCTGCAATTATCAAAATTTTCAAATTAAAGTTTTTTTTGAATCAGAAAACATTACAATCACTGATTTCAAGACCGCAATTTCACAATTACGGATCCGATTTCAGTAGAGAAGCAAATGTGAAATTAGCGAGTTGTGTGAGTACCCTTTGCCTCCTTTGAGATCGAGAAATGCGAGAGGCTTGAAGGTCTTTGAGCTCCGGAGAGGAAGGATCAGCGGTCGTTTCCACGAATTGGGAAACAGAAAAGACGTAGACGGAGTCGCCGGAGCCGCCGTGCCGGTCACCTGAAACATCTCTGACTTTTCGAGAAAACCCAGGTGAACTTCTTTGAAATCACAGTTTTTTTTTTTTTTTTAATATTAATTTTATAATGCTGAACCAACCAAATTGGTTAACTTACGGATACCAATTATATTTGACCGGTTTTCAATTGAAATATTTGACATTTTTCGATTGTTTAGTAAAATGAAATGACATGGAAGAGAATATCCCCTATATATTAAAAGAGAAGCATTCTAGAGAAAAAGCTGACGTGTCGTCCAGAGAGCTCTGTAGCCAATTTATTGTTTACCCTTAATATTCCATAAAATTACATAAAACTGCCACTACTATATATATATATATATGGTCAATTGCCACTGCTATTCCATTTATTTATATACACAATATTTTACTCCTATAAATTCTAAAATTGGTAAATATTATTCAAAATTTGATAAATATTATCCCCTACATATTTTCAAAATTAAATTAATTTCACTATGTATTGTAATATAATAATATAACTATATTATGAGATGTAAAAATATATATTTAAAATCATATCTTCAGAAATATAAATAATGTTATCTTTCTAATAATATTATAAAGCTCTAATGGTAAAATAATCGAAGATCATTTGAAACTGGCTCAATGTTTATTCTTTTGCTAAAAACAATAACTATATTTGCCCAAAAAACATATGATCACCAATTAAAATGACATGAATAGATACTTTAAATTGGATAACTATGTAGTTAAACATTATATATAAATATGTAGTTATAGTGTTTTTACAAAAATCTTAAAATTTAGATAATCCAGTCAAATAAAAATGAAAACAAGTAATAATATTATACTAATAGCTGAGATATATAGGGATCTAATTACCAGTTAAAATTTATAAAATTCAGTGATATAATACCATAACTAAGACCAATTATATAAGGGATCTAATGACCAATTATAGTCTTCCCCCTCACGAAACAATTTTGTAATTTTATTTCTCCATCAATTACGGACACATATATTACTTAAAAAACTAATAATATCCAAATTAATAGAATTCTCCTTAATAAAATATCTTATTGTATCTCCGATATAAAATACTCACACTTTCTATCCTATTTTATTATTTGCCCTTCTCTTACTATATTATTTACATTAAATTGTCATTAGTATAACTAAGGAATATTTCATTCAATAATTGAAGAAAATCTATACTATTAATTGGGGAATACATTTAAGGGTTAAAAAAAAATCGTATCAAATATCCATGTTGCCAAACTGACCCATTTTACATATTAAGAAGAAAAAAAAATTAAACAACAGATTTATTATATTTTAGGGAATCGTTCAAATTAGTTCCATAGTAATCAGGTTATGAGAATGTTGTGTGGGTATATTCATGTATGACAAAGTACGGGACACGAATTTGAGAACAAGAATTCAAGCAGAACATATATGGACATACTATTTACTCATTTGAATTACGAGAAATGAGGTTTTTTCGAGTCAAAAAAATTTAAACGTTGAAATCAGACATATTAGACGAGTTTGATCGCCTGACAATTTTATTTTTTAAAAAATAAGACAAAAATAACTCCGCACGTACGTGCGGGTCCGAACCTAGTATATTAATAATTTTATATTTTTTTAGTTTTACTTATTTAATTTTTTATTTACAACATTAACTTTTCAAAAAAATTTTAAAATAGTATCGCGACATATTTTGTTATTAAATCTGTATTAATATGTAAAATAAAAAAAAATAAAAAAAATAAATACTATATAATGTGGTTATAAAGAAATATGTTAAAATTAATAAAATATTATTAAATATGTGGGTTAAATTCTCATTTTATTATTTATTAACACTATAAATATTATGATATTTGACCTATAAAATCAATTTGTTTTACATAAGATTGGGTAAAATAATTAATTCATTAAACAAAAATGTGACATTGTTGCTAGTTTCCGCCATGACTATGTGAACATACCTATTTTGTTTTTCATCTTAGGTGCTGTTCGTTTGGTGTGTTGGATGCAGTATCTGGATGCAGATACAGATTATTGTTTGTTTAGTAACAATTAGGAACTCATCTGAATACAATATCTGGATACATTTTAAAATCTCATCCAAAAAATTTAGAATTTCTGGATGAGAAAAAAATGAGAGTTTGGCTACAGTGAACTCATCCAAACATTTTAAAAGTCCAATATACCCTTATTTTTATCAAACAATTACAAATAAAATCCCTAAAATTCTAATACAGAGAACCCTAAAATCCCTAATTCTTCGGCCACCATCGGAGAAGCTCGATGGATCTCCGACGATTCTCCACATTCCTCTCCTCTTCTCCTTCTCCATAGCACCTGTAACGAATTGGGCTTTCTCTCCTCCTTCTACGTCTCGTCTCGGAAGAAGAACGAAGCATCTCTCATTGAGCTGCTCCCACTGAATCGTATCTCGTCCCTTGCTTCTTTGAATTTCAGAGGTAAGACTTTTTGAATCCTTCATCCCTTCAACGATCTCTTTTAAGTGTGCTTTTAGTGAGCTTTTAGATGCTTTGGATGCTCATATGAGTGAGCTTTTAGTTTTTGATTTGAGCTTCTAGTGAGCTTTTAGTTTTTGATTTGAGCTTCTAGTGAGCTTTTAGTTTTTATGTTGGTTTTGTGACTTTACGTTTGTGGTTACGTTTACGTTTGTGGTTTTGTGACTTTACATTTGTGAATTCAATATCTCTGTGGGTTTTTACGGCAGATATAGTGAAGCCATCCAGAGGTGAGTTTGCAAAACCTAGTCCTAAACTAGTAAAAGATAGTAGGTATTGGCCTTTTTTTGAAAACTGCATTGGTGCTTTGGATGGAACTCATATATCTGTTCGCCCTCCATCTAATAGTGTAGAAGCATATAGAGGTAGAAAATCTGAATCAACAATGAATGTTCTAGCAATCTGTAACTTCAGCATGAAATTTATATTTGCTTATGTTGGAGTTCCTGGTAGAGCACATGACACTAAGGTTTTAACACATTGTGCTACTCATGAACCTTCCTTCCCTCATCCACCAAATGGCAAGTACCAACAATGAATGTTCTAGCAATCTTGTGTTTGCTTTGTTTGTTAATTCTCGTTGACACTAGTTCTTGATATTGTTCACTTACCATGGTAAAGATGCGATGAGTTCACTAGTACTTTGATACACTAGTACTTGATATTGTTCACTTATGATGAGTTCTGATTGTTGCAGGGGAACCATGGCACTCTTGTCTCAAGGAGGAGGATCATCACTCATGGGGAACCATGGCACTCTTGTCTCAAGGAGGAGGATCATCACTCATGGAACATTGAGAGAAGTGGATACTTATTTTTTAAATTGATAGCACACTCTATTTTTGTTTAAAATTAATTGCAAACATATTCTGTTGTATTTTTGTTTAATTTTGAATTATGTTTGTTTTGAAGGATTATTATAAGATTCTAGATGTTGATTAAACATAACCAAAATATTTTAAATATAATGTGTTTTGTGATATTTTAGAAAATACATGTTTAATATTAATTGTTATAACCAAAATATTTTTATAGTATATTTTTAAATTATAAAAGATGATTTTAATTTTAAATATTTATTAGATGTTTATTTAAATTTAATATGAAAATTATTTAACTATAAACATAACCAAAATCACTAAAGTTACTAAACCACAAAATGGAGGGTATTTTAATCATTTTCATGTATTATATCCAGATATCTAAACCAGATTACAAAACAAACAAAGTTTGCTCCAGATACAATTTTTGGATGAATTAAACCAAAAACGCTAACGAACAATATCTAGATGCTGCGTCTAGATACTGTGTTCAGATACTACATCCAGATATTGCGTCTAGATCACGAAACGAACAGCACCTTATTCCATTCCGATCTAATGAGTTGGAGTCGTCAGTTGTTGACCAACCGATTGTTGATGTCCAGATCGGTCACAATTAATATGTTTAGTTCGGTCAAAGGAGGGTCGAAGTTCTCTTTTATTATATTGATGCCGAGACACAAAAGGACGGATTACAACTCGACTTAAACGAGTTACAAGTATAAACGAGAATAATCGACGAGTTGCTATCTCGTCGATCCTCCGAGCTATTGAGTCTAAACTGTAGATTTCCACTTGGACGAGCTGAGGCTTTCGTACTTGCTATCCCGATTCTTTTCCTTTTTCTCGATCCCCCTGTTTTGCGGACCGTACGTCTCCCTTTATAGGAAATCGTGTCGGTTTGTCTATACGAAAAGACCATAATACCCTCCCTTCCTTTGGAGATTTATCATGGGCTTTTTCTGGACCAGGCCTGTTGTTTGGGGTGTGGATCCACCCCCAACAGTAGTCCCCCCCGCGGCCTTTAGTTCGTAGTCTTTAGGCGAAGAACAGCCGTGAAGGAGCGAAGGGTCGCGCGTGAAGGAACGGTTCCCAACTTTTGGGGTCGAATCGTTGTGTGCGGTGATCGACGCGCGTGAGATCCGGAAATCGTACCGTTATGGGGCGCGTGTCGTAATGATGACGCTTCCAGATCCTTCGTCCTTCTCCTATAAATATCACTTCTCCGTTTCTCTCATTATCTTCTTCTTGCGTTTTTCGGTGCTCATCGTTCAGGTATACTCCCTCCTTCTTATCTCGTCGTTATTTTGATTTTAGTGCGTCGTACTTTTACTATGAACTCCCCTCGTTCTCAATCGTCCGATCCATCCGTCGAGAGCCACCTTCGACGAGCGACGTGTTCCGAATTTGATGGCTCTAATAGGTCCGTTCGCCGGGAGGGCCGTTCTCGGAGTCCTTCTGATTCATCTTCGGCGGGTTCAGACATGGCTCGATTTGAAGAATTGAGACGTCGTCTCGTTCCAGGGTCGGCGGTTCCAAGCTCGTCGGGTCTGCCTTGCAGGATTCCTTCCCTGATAGACGAGCCATTGATCAATGACCCATCCTTTCCCGAGTTGGACAACGTTCCTTTGCCAACCGAGAACCTTTTCTCTCATTTCCCTCCGTCGACGTTGAAACCGGGAGCGGCGTCTGATGCAGTTCGCATTGGGAAATTAAACACCGAACCGAGAATTCTGATTCCAGAACCATTTCAGCGTCCCTGGGATGCTCCTTCCGGCTTTATTTGCCTTTCGGAGAAGTACTTCACCGAGTGCGGGCTTACCTTCCCTTTGCCGTCTTTCCTGATGACATATTTTGCTCGTCGTGAGGCGGCCATTTCTCAATTTGCCCCGGCGACCTTTCGAAATGCTGTTGGCCTTTCGATTATGGCCGAAGCTGCGGGGGTTAAGCTTACTTGTGATCATTTGGAAGAGTTGACGTGTCTGAACCCGTCGAGCCGAGACAAAACTCCTGGAATTTACTATGTAGCGTCGGGAAGGAAGACGACGCTCGTCGAGGGTGCTAAGGGCAAAACATATAATTGGAAGGGCTCGTACTTCTTTCTTGAAGTCGGTGAGGGGGTTTTGGAGGATCCGTCGATTCCTTGGTTTTCTGGGTGGAACCCTTCACCCGGTAGCCGACCCTTCTTGCCTAGTATATTTTATTTGCACTATTCTCTGGTTGTGCTTAACCCTTCCCCCCCCTCTTCTTTTTTTTTTTAGTTGTTGTTCCAAGGTGTTTGCTCCCATACCCTCCTTCGTTCCAAGCCGAGATAGACGCGATCAAAGCTTTCTGCCCTTACGTTTGGCCAGGTACCGAGTCGAAAAAGGGGCGTTCAAGGAAGACCTCCGATCCTCGAAGAAAGACAGGTACATCCTAGTGTAGTTGAACCCCTCTTTTTTTTGCTGCTCCTTGAGTTCTCCAATTAATTTCGTTGCTTGGTGTTGTAGCCGGGACGATGGGTAAGATGAATTTGAGTGTTCCCAACGCGTCTGCTCGTTATCGCCGAGCTCCGGAGCCGCTGCCTCGTTCCGCTCCCCGTCAAGATGCTCGTCCGGGTGCCAATCCTCCAAGCTCTGGCTCGTCAAAAAGGGTTTCTCCTTCCTCTCGTCGGGTTGTGGACGACCCTTCAAGGATGCGTCCAAGATCCCTTCCTCCGAATCGTCATATTGGTCCAGAGGAGACACTTCCAAGGAAGAAGGTGGTCGGGACTCCTGGTCGCGTCGCCGAGGTGGCGAAAGATTCGCAGAAAAGGAAGGATGGTCCCGAACAAGAGCAGTCTCCCCCATCAAAGAAGTCTAAGTCGGTCGACTTCAGCTGGAACTTTACGCATTCCTCCGGGGCTCGTCCTTTTCCGGATGACTCGCGGTCCTGCGCCGAGTTATTTCGGAAGATCCACTTTGGTGAAGGTCGTCTTCCTGCAGTTGAGAAGATGAAAGAGGCCGACGCGGTTACCGACGTTGCTCAAGCGTCTTTTGAGGTTTGTCGATTAAACCAACTTGCCTTTAATCTTCCTTTACTCGTTTTTTCTTATGGTTGTCATTTTCTTTCACTTTGATAGTTTATTGCGCGTATCAATCGTCTGGCTTCTCGCTACGAGCGCCGTGTTCGGAACTTGGAAGGGGAGCGTTTTTGGGCGTCGAGTGAGAGGATCGAGCGCCTCGAGGCACAATTGGGGGAGGCGGTGCGGTCCAACCAGAGACTTAGCGACCTTGTGGCCAAACTCGAACATCACCGGAGCGGGTTGATCACAGAACGAGACTCCCTTACGACGAAGCTTGAGGAGGCTGAAGTTGCCTGTAACGGTCTGAAGCTCACCCTTAACTCGGAGACGAGGAGGCTTAGAGATCGACGTGATGAATATGGGCACCACGAGCAAATCAACGCTTTCCTCGAGGTGGCTGGTTGCGTGCAGAGACTCTTATTGAAGCACAAAAGCTATGCCGAAGCGGTTGAAGCGTCGCGGGAGAAGTTTCTTGAGTATAACCAAGCTGTTGGGAACGTCCAGATGCTCGAAACGCTCGTTGCCGAGGGTCGGATTTCTTTGCTCGATGAGGGGATTAAGGACCAAGTTACGGCCGTGATGGGCTAACTCAAGAGCGAGGTTGAAGAGGTCGATCTGCCGGATATTACCGAAGCTGATTTCGACATGTCTCAGATCTTTGCCGGGCCTCTTCCCCCAATTCCGACTTGGATCGCTTCCCCAATCAGCGGGAATACCGAGGTCTGTAATGACGAGGGTGGGAGTGACGGGTCGGAGAGTGGGGAGATTGGGGGTGAAGAACTGGACGAGCAGGAGAAGCTGACGACCATCCTTCTGATGGAGCTGAGGAGCAAGCTGCCGAAGGACTTCCTCGTCCGTCAACTCCCGGGCATGAGTCGCCGGTTGTTGGCTTAGTTTCGTGACTCTTCCGTTGTCGCCGTGTCGAGGGGTCGGCTCCCTCATACTATCTTCTGTTTGCCATATTTTGGGGTCGGCTCCCATGTACATTTATGTGCCGTGTTT
>NC_025689.1:29728913-29732556 GCF_000633955.1 Camelina sativa
CGCTATTGGCAGACGACAATCGGCGGGTTGGAATTTAACGAGCCTTCCAACGCCGATCTAGGAATTGAATGACTTGTCTTTCCTTTGGTGTAGCTCTCTTTTTTTTTTTAGTTTGTGCCGTAATAGGGTCGGCACCCACATCAGGCTGTTGCATCCCCCCTTTTAAATAAGTCAAATTTCATGTTACTTTTGAGAGTTCTACTTTTACACTCTTCTTTTTTTTTGAAAAAAGTGCGACTCATGACGGTCGGCTTATCTTTGTTATGCGAGTTAAACTCGGCTTAATATAACCGGGGGCGACCGTTAATAGTCGGCTTACCCTTTAGTGCGAGTGACGACTCGGCTTAAAATAATCAGGGGCGACCGCTAATAGTCGGCTTACCATGTGTGCGAGTGCGACTCGGCTTAAAAAATACGTCGGAACGTCGGGTCGTTACCGGGCCAGGATAACGAGTGAAATAACTTATAAACGACAATGCATTCTTGAAAAAGAAATTTTATATTTTTGGCGGCTGCGTCTCGTAAAACGGGACTGCCTAATCAGAAGGGATCAAGCCGATCGTAGTTCACACTTATATGCTTATTTAAACTATAGAAAGGACGAGCTGGATATAGCCGAGCTCACTTGGTGACTTTTAGTAGTAGTAACGCTTGAGATGCATCGAATTCCAAGATCTCGGCACTGGTTTGCCGCCCATTGTTAGTAGTTCGTACACGCCGGGGTGGACGACCCTCGACACTATATACGTACCTTCCCAATTTGCCCCCATTTTTCCGGCATCCGGCTCGGCAGTATTTTCAAAGACTTTACGGAGGACGAGATCGCCTTCGTCGAAATACCGATTGTGGACTTTCTTGTTGTAGTATTTGGCTGCGGCAAGCTGATAGTTCTGGATTCGTAGGAGTGCTTTGTCCCGTTCTTCTTCCAACTCGTCGAGCCTATCCATTTGCATCTGACTGTTGAGTGCGGTGTTGTGGACGAGCATTGTTCGTCGGAGGCTGGAACTGCCGACTTCGGCGGGTGCCATTGCTTCCATCCCGTAGGCTAGGGAGAATGGGGTTTGGTTAGTGGACGTCCTTGGTGTTGTTCGGTAGGACCAAAGTACTCCGTCAAGCTCGTCGGCCCAGGCACCCTTCTTGGCGTCTAGCCTTTTCTTAAGACCATCGAGTATGGTTTTGTTGGTAGCTTCGGCCTGGCCGTTGCCTTGTGGATACCGCGGCGTCGACTTGCTTAGTTTGATCCGCCATCTTGCACAGAAATTTTCGAATTGCAGGGAGATGAACTGCGATCCGTTGTCAGTGACTATTTCATATGGGAGACCGTGGCGACAGATTACGTATTTCCAGACGAAGAGTTGGACGTCCCGAGCTTTGATATTTGCGTAAGACTCGGCTTCGACCCATTTGGTGAAATAATCGGTTAGGACGAGTATATATCGCTTTTGTCTGGAAGTTGGTAGTGGGCCAATGATGTCCATCGCCCAACGCATGAAAGGGTAAGGAGCTATTCCGGCTCGTAGGAGTTCAGTCGGCTGATGAATAATGGGGGCATGTCGCTGGCATTTTTCGCACTTGGCGACGAACTTTTCGCAATCAGATATCATAGTTGGCCAATAATGGCCGTGCTTCTTGATTCGTAGTGCTAAGGCTCGGCCGCCTGAGTGATTTCCCCCAGCTCCTTCATGTGTCTCCATCATCACGCGTTCAGTGTCGTCGCCGTGTATGCAAAGCAAAAGGGCTCCTGACGCCGTCCATCGAAGCAAATGATCTTTCATCAAGGTGTAGTGGGCGGCTTTAGCCTTTAATCTCCGCTTAGCCCATTTGTCTGTCGGCACGTCGCCGTCAGCTAGGTATGCTCGGATTTCAACTCGCCAATCTGTCGCGTCGCTGCCAGACGCAGGTTCGCACCCTCGGTGCGACCTCATCGTTCGATAGGTGGTTCTGATTTCATTGGGCTGGTGGAGTGCGAGACAAGTCTCGGCATGCGTTTCACTTATGCTCGGCGTATCAATGCTTTCTACCGGGATGATTCGTCGCAGATCGGGATCCGATGTCGAAGCGAGTGCTGCCAAAGCATCGGCCGGAGCGTTGTCCCCTCTGGGGATTTTGATGAGCTCGAATTCGTCAAAACGTTTTGACAGAATCTTGACGACATCGAGGTAGGCTGCCATGGGCTCACTTTTAGTGTCGTACTCGCCGCTGAACTGGTTGGTGACAAGCTGAGAGTCGCAAAAAGCTCGTATCCGTTTGATCTGCATTCCGTTAGCGAGCTTAAGCCCGGCGATGAGTGCTTCATACTCGGCGACGTTGTTGGTTGCTTGGAATCGGAGACGGAAGGATTGCTCCAAAATTTCTCCGGTCGGCGAAGTTAGTCGAATCCCTATCCCTGACCCAAGATGAGAGGATGCCCCGTCCACATGTAGGGTCCACCGGTCATCTGACGGGTCAGTGGGTGTTGGTTCGGCTTCCCCGAACGGTAGTTCAATCAGAAAGTCAGCGAGTACTTGGGACTTTGCAGCTGGACGAGTTCGATACTCAATGTCGTACTCGCTAAGTTCGATTGCCCATTTTGTTAGTCGGCCCGATTGATTCGGGCTGTGCAGTATGGATCGTAAAGGTTGGTTGGACAGGACAGCGACAGTGTGCGACTGGAAATACGGTCGGAGCTTTCTTGCGGACGTGACGACTGCCAACGCGACCTTCTCGACTGTCGGGTAACGAGTTTCCGCGTCGTCGAGTGATTTGCTTATATAAAAGATGGGTCGTTGCTCTCCTCGATCGTCTTTAACGAGTACACCGCTGACGGCCGACTCTGAGACCGCGATATAAAGAAACAAGATTTCGCCGAGCTCCGGTTTTGCTAAGATCGGTGGGGTCGATAAGTAGTTCTTTAGCTCGTTGAACGCGCTGTGACAGGCCTCGGTCCACTCGAACTTGCCCTTTGTTTTGAGAAGCTGGTAAAATGGTAGACACTTGTCGGTTGATCTGGATATAAAACGGTTTAGAGCAGCGATCCGTCCAGTTAATCGTTGTACTTCTCTGGCGTTCTTTGGTTGTGGTAGATCAATGATCGCCTTAATTTACTTCGGGTTCGCCTCGATGCCTCGTCTGGTTACCAGGTACCCAAGGAATTCGCCGGATTTGACTGCAAATGTGCATTTGGCCGGGTTAAGCTTCATCCCATACTTATTAAGGGTATCGAAGCATTGTCGCAGATGAGTGATATGATCCTTTGCGTGCTGTGACTTGACGAGCATATCGTCGATGTAGACCTCCATAGTCCGGCCGAGTTGCTCGGCAAACATCTTATTGACTAACCGTTGATACGTCGCTCCCGCATTTTTCAGGCCGAAAGGCATGACCTTGTAGCAGTACGTCCCTCTATCTGTGATAAATGATGTTTTTTCCTGGTCGTCCTTGTGCATTAGAATCTGGTTGTAACCGGAGAAGGCGTCCATAAAGGTTAACAGCTCGTTGCCTGCAGTCGCTTCGACGAGCTGATCGATTCTTGGCAATGGGAAACTATCCTTTGGGCAAGCCTTATTAAGGTCGGTAAAATCGACACAAATTCGCCATTTTCCATTCTTCTTTTTGAAGACCACCGGATTAGCTAGCCACTCTGGATATTTTACTTCCATGATTG
>NC_025689.1:29732656-29740563 GCF_000633955.1 Camelina sativa
GACTTGTGCCTTTCGTTCTATAAATAGGCTCTGTGTTTCCCTTTCCTTAGTCCTGTCTTTGTTGAGTTTGTTGTTTGTTTTTTTTTTTTGTTGGCAGGAAGGAAGAAGTTATTCTGATGCCGGTGACGACTAGATCAGCATGGTTGCGTAGGGCGCGGGCACAGCTCGGCGTTAGGTCTGACAAGGTGATTCAGTCGGAACTCGACTATTACAATGCTCGCATCCAACGGCTAAGAGCTTCCATCATTGCCACCCGTCGTTTGTTCGAACGTTACTACGATTTCTGTCGTGTTGACGGGGTTGTGGAATGTCTTGAACCGCTGATCGACGAAGGGCTTTTCTTCCCGAAGTGGCGATGGGATCGTTTGGTGGAAGAGCATACCCGGCGCGAAGATTTTTGTGCGGAAGTGGTAGTTCCCACACTTGAGCAGGGCGACCTTGATACCCTTGGTCGGAGGCCGTTTGAGGAGCGGGAGGAGATCGAAGCTTGTCGTGATCGTATCGACGTGCTTCGTCGTTACGTGAGGCAGTTGGAGAGCACAAACCACTACTTTAGCGAAAGTAGTCGTGCTGAAGGGATCTGCGCGTACCTCGAAGACATGGTTGGACGAGGCATGGCTGTTCCGATGGATCTGCTGAAGGATGTGAAAGAATCATGCCGCTATTGGCAGACGACAATCGGCGGGTTGGAATTTAACGAGCCTTCCAACGCCGATCTAGGAATTGAATGACTTGTCTTTCCTTTGGTGTAGCTCTCTTTTTTTTTTTTTTTTGTGCCGTAATAGGGTCGGCACCCACATCAGGCTGTTGCATCCCCCCTTTTAAATAAGTCAAATTTCATGTTACTTTTGAGAGTTCTACTTTTACACTCTTCTTTTTTTTTGAAAAAAGTGCGACTCATGACGGTCGGCTTATCTTTGTTATGCGAGTTAAACTCGGCTTAATATAACCGGGGGCGACCGTTAATAGTCGGCTTACCCTTTAGTGCGAGTGACGACTCGGCTTAAAATAATCAGGGGCGACCGCTAATAGTCGGCTTACCATGTGTGCGAGTGCGACTCGGCTTAAAAAATACGTCGGAACGTCGGGTCGTTACCGGGCCAGGATAACGACTGAAATAACTTATAAACGACAATTCATTCTTGAAAAAGAAATTTTATATTTTTGGCGGCTGCGTCTCGTAAAACGGGACTGCCTAAGCAGAAGGGATCAAGCCGATCGTAGTTCACACTTATATGCTTATTTAAACTATAGAAAGGACGAGCTGGATATAGCCGAGCTCACTTGGTGACTTTTAGTAGTAGTAACGCTTGAGATGCATCGAATTCCAAGATCTCGGCACTGGTTTGCCGCCCATTGTTAGTAGTTCGTACACGCCGGGATGGACGACCCTCGACACTATATACGGACCTTCCCAATTTGCCCCCATTTTTCCGGCGTCCGGCTCGGCAGTATTTTCAAAGACCTTACGGAGGACGAGATCGCCTTCGTCGAAATACCGATTGTGGACTTTCTTGTTGTAGTATTTGGCTGCGGCAAGCTGATAGTTCTGGATTCGTAGGAGTGCTTTGTCCCGTTCTTCTTCCAACTCGTCGAGCCTATCCATTTGCATCTGACTGTTGAGTGCGGTGTTGTGGACGAGCATTATTCGTCGGAGANTCGTCGGAGGCTGGAACTGCCGACTTCGGCGGGTGCCATTGCTTCCATCCCGTAGGCTAGGGAGAATGGGGTTTGGTTAGTGGACGTCCTTGGTGTTGTTCGGTAGGACCAAAGTACTCCGTCAAGCTCGTCGGCCCAGGCACCCTTCTTGGCATCTAGCCTTTTCTTAAGACCATCGAGTATGGTTTTGTTGGTAGCTTCGGCCTGGCCGTTGCCTTGTGGATACCGCAGCGTCGACTTGCTTAGTTTGATCCGCCATCTTGCACAGAAATTTTCGAATTGCAGGGAAATGAACTGCGATCCGTTGTCAGTGACTATTTCATATGGGAGACCGTGGCGACAGATTATGTAATTCCAGACGAAGAGTTGGACGTCCCGAGCTTTGATATTTGCGTAAGACTCGGCTTCGACCCATTTGGTGAAATAATCGGTTAGGACGAGTATATATCGCTTTTGTCTGGAAGTTGGAAGTGGGCCAATGATGTCCATCGCCCAACGCATGAAAGGGTAAGGAGCTATTCCGGCTCGTAGGAGTTCAGTCGGCTGATGAATAATGGGGGCATGTCGCTGGCATTTTTCGCACTTGGCGACGAACTTTTCGCAATCAGATATCATAGTTGGCCAATAATGGCCGTGCTTCTTGATTCGTAGTGCTAAGGCTCGGCCGCCTGACTGATTTCCCCCAGCTCCTTCATGTGTCTCCATCATCACGCGTTCAGTGTCGTCGCTGTGTATGCAAAGCAAAAGGGCTCCTGACGCCGTCCATCAAAGCAAATGATCTTTCATCAACGTGTAGTGGGCGGCTTTAGCCTTTAATCTCCGCTTAGCCCATTTGTCTGTCGGCACGTCGCCGTCAGCTAGGTATGCTCGGATTTCAACTCGCCAATCTGTCGCGTCGCTGCCAGACGCAGGTTCGCACCCTCGGTGCGACCTCATCGTTCGATAGGTGGTTCTGATTTCATTGGGCTGGTGGAGTGCGAGACAAGTCTCGGCATGCGTTTCACTTATGCTCGGCGTATCAATGCTTTCTACCGGGATGATTCGTCGCAGATCGGGATCCGATGTCGAAGCGAGTGCTGCCAAAGCATCGGCCGGAGCGTTGTCCCCTCTGGGGATTTTGATGAGCTCGAATTCGTCAAAACGTTTTGACAGAATCTTGACGACATCGAGGTAGGCTGCCATGGGCTCACTTTTAGTGTCGTACTCGCCGCTGAACTGGTTGGTGACAAGCTGAGAGTCGCAAAAAGCTCGTATCCGTTTGATCTGCATTCCGTTAGCGAGCTTAAGCCCGGCGATGAGTGCTTCATACTCGGCGACGTTGTTGGTTGCTTGGAATCGGAGACGGAAGGATTGCTCCAAAATTTCTCCGGTCGGCGAAGTTAGTCGAATCCCTATCCCTGACCCAAGATGAGAGGATGCCCCGTCCACATGTAGGGTCCACCGGTCATCTGACGGGTCAGTGGGTGTTGGTTCGGCTTCCCCAAACGGTAGTTCAATCAGAAAGTCAGCGAGTACTTGGGACTTTGCAGCTGGACGAGTTCGATACTCAATGTCGTACTCGCTAAGTTCGATTGCCCATTTTGTTAGTCGGCCCGATTGATTCGGGCTGTGCAGTATGGATCGTAAAGGTTGGTTGGACAGGACAGCGACAGTGTGCGACTGGAAATACGGTCGGAGCTTTCTTGCGGACGTGACGACTGCCAGGGCAACCTTCTCGACTGTCGGGTAACGAGTTTCCGCGTCGTCGAGTGATTTGCTTATATAAAAGATGGGTCGTTGCTCTCCTCGATCGTCTTTAACGAGTACACCGCTGACGGCCGACTCTGAGACCGCGATATAAAGAAATAAGATTTCGCCGAGCTCCGGTTTTGCTAAGATCGGTGGGGTCGATAAATAGTTCTTTAGCTCGTTGAACGCGCTGTGACAGGCCTCGGTCCACTCGAACTTGCCCTTTGTTTTGAGAAGCTGGTAAAATGGTAAACACTTGTCGGTTGATCTGGATATAAAACGGTTTAGAGCAGCGAACCGTCCAGTTAATCGTTGTACTTCTCTGGCGTTTTTTGGTTGTGGTAGATCAATGATCGCCTTAATTTGCTTCGGGTTCGCCTCGATGCCTCGTCTGGTTACCAGGTACCCAAGGAATTCGCCGGATTTGACTGCAAATGTGCATTTGGCCGGATTAAGCTTCATCCCATACTTGTTGAGGGTATCGAAGCATTGTCGCAGATGAGTGATATGATCCTTTGCGTGCTGTGACTTGACGAGCATATCGTCGATGTAGACCTCCATAGTCCGGCCGAGTTGCTCGGCAAACATCTTATTGACTAACCGTTGATACGTCGCTCCCGCATTTTTAAGGCCGAAAGGCATGACCTTGTAGCAGTACGTCCCTCTATCTGTGATAAACGATGTTTTTTCCTGGTCGTCCTTGTGCATTAGAATCTGGTTGTAACCGGAGAAGGCGTCCATAAAGGTTAACAGCTCGTTGCCTGCAGTCGCTTCGACGAGCTGATCGATTCTTGGCAATGGGAAACTATCCTTTGGGCAAGCCTTATTAAGGTCGGTAAAATCGACGCAAATTCGCCATTTTCCATTCTTCTTTTTGACGACCACCGGATTAGCTAGCCACTCTGGATATTTTACTTCCATGATTGACCCGGCGCCGAGGAGTTTGTCAACTTCGTCGTTCACTGCTTGCGATCGTTCAGAGCCTAACTTGCGCCGTTTCTGTTTGACCGGCTTATGCGTTGGGTCGGCATTGAGCTCATGGGTCGTGACACTTGGGTCGATTCCTTTCATGTCAGCCACGCTCCATGCGAACGTTGAGATGTTGGTTTTGAGGAAGAGTATCAACTCGTTCCTCATGGCGGATGTTATCTCTGTGCCGATATTTACGCATCGTTTCTTGTCGTTCTCGTCTAGGCTCACTTCCTCGACCGCGGCAACGCCCTGTTGGACGGCAGTCGGCTTTCCGTCTGTCGGTGACGTGCTATTTTCACCGACCCGCTGCTTTGATTGCTATAATTTCTTTCCGGTGCGAAGCTTATGCTCGATCAGGAAACAGGCCTGTGCGGTTTGCTGATTGCCACGCAGTGTGTATATTCCTTTCGAAGTTGGGAACTTAACGCACTGATAATATGTTGACGGGACGGCTTTCATCTTGTGGAGCCATGGGGTTCCAAGGATGACGTTGTAGATCATTGGCTTGTCGATAACCGCGAACCGGAAGTATCTGGCTATCCTTCCAACGAAGATTGGTAAGGTGATGGTGCCGACGGACATAAGATGATCCCCGTCGAAGCCCGTTAAAGAGTGACATTCTGGCATAATGTCCCGTTCACCGACTTCCATTTTGGCCAACACGTCTCTGAAGATGACGTTGACTGAGCTTCCAGTGTCGATCAATATTCTCGTCACCTCACTTTCACCGATCAAGAGTTCGACGACCAATGGATCGTTATGCGGTAAATCCAAACCTTCTAGATCTTTTCCGTCGAAAGTGATTGGCATGCCTTCAGCCTCGAACCTTGACGGCCAAGATTTCGTCATTTCAGCTTTCTTAGTATAATCTCTGATCGCTCTGACCGAATCGTTGCATCCGGCTAGCCCGCCCATTATCATGTTGATTCGTCGTATCGTCGGAGGACGTTGGTCGGGCTTGCGGTCTGTATGCGGTCGTTTTTCGTTACCGCTGTCTTCGCGCCGTTCGGTGAGTAGGTTCTGAATTTGCATCTCGTCTTCGCTTTGGTCGGCTAGTACCTTTGAATACTTGACAAATTTTCGAGCNGACGGGACGGCTTTCATCTTGTGGAGCCATGGGGTTCCAAGGATGACGTTGTAGATCATTGGCTTGTCGATAACCGCGAACCGGAAGTATCTGGCTATCCCCCCAACGAAGATTGGTAAGGTGATGGTGCCGACGGACATAAGATGATCCCCGTCGAAGCCCGTTAAAGAGTGACATTCTGGCATAATGTCCCGTTCGCCGACTTCCATTTTGGCCAACACGTCTCTGAAGATGACGTTGACTGAGCTTCCAGTGTCGATCAATATTCTCGTCACCTCACTTTCGCCGATCAAGAGTTCGACGACCAATGGATCGTTATGCGGTAAATCCAAGCCTTCTAGATCTTTTCCGTCGAAAGTGATTGGCATGCCTTCAGCCTCGAACCTTGACGGCCAAGATTTCGTCATTTCAGCCTTCTTAGTATAATCTCTGATCGCTCTGACCGAATCGTTGCATCCGGCTAGCCCGCCCATTATCATGTTGATTCGTCGTATCGTCGGAGGACGTTGGTCGGGCTTGCGGTCTGTATGCGGTCGTTTTTCGTTACCGCTGTCTTCGCGCCGTTCGGTGAGTAGGTTCTGAATTTCCATCTCGTCTTCGCTTTGGTCGGCTAGTACCTTTGAATCCTTGACGAATTTTCGAGCGATATATTCGGCGCGCTTGGCGTCGCTTCGTCCAGGTCGGGTTGTCTTGCTTCTGTCGGGCTCGACGACTATTGCCCCTTTCTTGTATCGCTCCATCAAGACCTTCTGGAGGTAATGACACTCGTCAGTTGCGTGGGTGGTACTCTGATGGTAGTCGCAGTACGGGGTTGCACTATTTTCACCTCCCTCTTTCCGTATATACTTGTTTTCGCCGATCGCAAAGGTTCGGCGAGTTCGATCTTGGTTTTTGATGAAATGTTGTCGAGGCTCGACGTAGTCAACTTTTGGAGCTGCGGCTACTGGCTGTTTGGGTATCGCACTTGCCTCTGAAGAATGCTTCTTAGCATTGATAGCTTTCTCTTCCTCGAGCCCAATGTGTTTTGCAGCTCGGAGTAATGCCTCGGCTAAGGTCTCGACATGCATTAAAGACAGCTCTTCCTTGAACCGAGATTCATACCAGAGCGCATTTCGAAGTGCGACAATTGCGGCAGCGTCCGAAATTGAAATGTTGACGTAGACTTCCTTGAATCGCCCTATAAAGGACTGAAGCGATTCTCCCTTGTGCTGAGTTAAGGCGTATAAGTCGGCATGGGAATTCTTATCCTCGAACAAAACAGAAAACTGCTTCAAAAATTCGGTTATCAGCTCCCTGATACTATCGATTGATCCGGATGGGAGTCTCGAGAACCAGCTCAATGCGGTTCCTGTTAGATGCTCGGCGAAAACTTGACAAGCTCCAGCGTCGTATTCCGCCGGGCTGAACTGTAAAGGGCCGAGGGCTACGCCAAAGGTGAGTAAGAAATCTCGCGGGTCGACTGTTCCGTCATAGTGACCCAACCGTGGCTTGACTGCCCGTCTGACCGTCGTTGTAGCGAGTCTTCGAGAGAACGGAGTTCGCTGTGTTGCTTCGAGCATAAGTCCGACTTGGGGTGCCTTATCCGTTGCTTTTTGAATCATTGCGGCCATTTCTTTCATTTGCTCTTTGATTTCTTTTAGCTCGGCGTCCTTCGTTAGATCGGTTACGTCGTTATTTCGCTCGATAGGGTGCTGGGCAGGATTACATCCTAATCCGCTGGTTTGCACATACGACTCTGGCGTTGTTCTTACCGCGGTGAAGTTCACTGGGTTGAGCCGAGCGTTATTGAGATGGTTGATTTCATCTTGTGAGTTAAACTGTGCCACGGTGAGTGCATCCAATCGGCTGTTGGTTCGCTCTTCTTGCTAGTCAAGGTGTGTTAAGATTCCGCGGAACAGTTCATCAATGCTTGAGACAGGCTGATTGCTGAGTAAAGTAAGCTGCGTTGGGACCTGTGTTGGTTCTACGGTCACCGGGGTCGTGAGGTTTGTAGCTATGACAAAAGTTTCCGGGCTGTCGACCGTCACGACCTTTCTTGGAGCGTCTGGCGTGGGGAGGACTGCCTGGTCTGTTTGTTCCATTGCCGGGGTAGTCGTCCCCCCCGACGAGCTTCCTTCCTTGCTCTTTTCCTTGTCAATTATTGTCATCTCGTCTAATCGGTGTAGGTCCGTTCTTCAATTTTTTTAGAAAACTTTGACTTGGCTCCCCCTACCTGGCGCGCCAAATTGTTGATGTCCAGATCGGTCACAATTAGTATGTTTAGTTCGGTCAAAGGAGGGTCGAAGTTCTCTTTTATTATATTGATGCCGAGACACAAAAGGACGGATTACAACTCGACTTAAACGAGTTACAAGTATAAACGAGAATAATCGACGAGTTGCTATCTCGTCGATCCTCCGAGCTATTGAGTCTAAACTGTAGATTTCCACTTGGACGAGCTGAGGCTTTCGTACTTGCTATC
>NC_025689.1:29741137-29769276 GCF_000633955.1 Camelina sativa
TGTTGATGTCCAGATCGGTCACAATTAATATGTTTAGTTCGGTCAAAGGAGGGTCGAAGTTCTCTTTTATTATATTGATGCCGAGACACAAAAGGACAGATTACAACTCGACTTAAACAAGTTACAAGTATAAACGAGAATAATCGACGAGTTGCTATCTCGTCGATCCTCCGAGCTATTGAGTCTAAACTGTAGATTTCCACTTGGACGAGCTGAGGCTTTCGTACTTGCTATCCCGATTCTTTTCCTTTTTCTCGATCCCCCTGTTTTGCGGACCGTACGTCTCCCTTTATAGGGAATCGTGTCGGTTCGTCTATACGAAAAGACCATAATACCCTCTCTTCCTTTGGAGATTTATCATGGGCTTTTTCTGGGCTAGGCCTGTTGTTTGGGGTGTGGATCCACCCCCAACACCGATCTAACATAAATACTGTGTAATCTGCTACACTATATGACTGGTTGTTATGACTGAATCACTTTACGAAAATCTTCCTTGAGATGTGAAATTTTCAATTTTTGATCATCTTTCTGGGTTGGAATTTGGTTTGCTTCTCTCTTGTGAGATGTCACCTGTTGCTAAAGTCTCTGAGTTTCACAGAGAAGGGAATGACTGGTACGTACCTCTTTCTCCCTTTTTAATTACTTGGAAATCTTAAAGAGAGCTGGATTTTAAATATGCAGGTTTTGCTAGACAGGACTGTCAAGTGATATCACTGTTGTTGTTGATGATGTGAAGTTCCATCTTCATAAGGTAAATATAGTTTCGATTATTCTTTGATGCTTTGCTTTCTTCTACTGTAAGTTTGGTATCACCTTTATTTATCTTCTACTGTAAGTATGTGTTTGACCGTTAAGCAGTAGAACGCTTGTGTATCTCTGAGAAAATCAAGGGAGTTTATTCATCATAGGAACAATGGTGGATTTAGCTAGGTGATTCTTAGCTGATGATTTTAGGAACATAAATGTTATGCTGCTTCGTAGTCTTGAAAAAAAAGATAAATCTAGTTGGTGCTTACTTGTTCCCATTAGTCTACTTGTGGAAATAATTAACATAAATTCAGCTACTAGTTATATGTGTACCTTTGTTATGGTTGTGTAAACATGTAACGACATGTATCGTTATGTTGATTGAAATTTATGTATCTATGTTATATGACATCTTTCTGCTTGTGTGCGTATATATGAGTATTGCTAGCAACTGAAACTACAAGAGTTACGTATGTGTGTATTTGCAGTTTCCATTGGTTTCAAAATGTGGAAAGCTAGCACGGATGTATGAAGATTCTAATATCACTGGTAAGGAATCACTCTGGACTACAGTGCTTGAAGAGTTTCCTGGTGGCGCAGACAATTTCTTGATAGTTGCTAGATTCTGTTACAGGACACGAGTAGATATCACCTCGAAATGACAAATGATTACGGGGACGATAACTTGATTTCACAAGTCGAAACATTTCTGCACAAAAACGTGCTTCGCAGTTGGAAAGACTGTATCTTGGCCTTACAAAGCTGCAACCCGGTGTTGAAGACTGCAGAAAAGCTTCAGACAATACCAAAACTCATGAACGCTGTGTCCACTATGGTGTGTACTAACCCTAGTTTGTTTGGATGGCCTATGATGATGTATGGTACATTGCAGAGTCCAGGTGGAAGCATTTTATGGAACGGAATAAACACGGGAGCGCGAATGAGAAGCGCAGGTTCGGATTGGTGGTACGAAGATGTCTCTTATCTAAGTGTAGATTTGTTTAGAAGGCTCATCAAGACTGTTGATTAGGGCTGCGAATCCGAACCGAACCGATTTGTCCGAACCGACCCGAACCGAAATTTGGACAAATCGGTTCGGTTATTAATTTGGTTGTTAGCCGATCGGTAAGAAAAATAATAATGTTCGGTTTTATACTCGGTTCGGTTCAGAGGGGTAAACCGACGGGTAACCGATAAATTAACCCTACATATATAATCTTATAAACCGGTTTGATTAGTTGTAACCTAATCGAAAAACCTAAAACACCAAAGCTCTCGACGGCTGCGACTGTGAGTGCGATAGAGAGAGTTCTTCGATTTCCTCTTTGATTCTTGCTTTAAACTCAGATCATCCGTGATTCCGTGTTGTTAATCTGCAAGGTAATTTCTCTGTTAATCTTCTCCAAGTTCTTCTCTATTAAGCGAATCCAAGTTGTTTGACGTTTTGTTGTTTATGATTCATGATCTGGGTCTTTAAAATTGCGAGTTTAGTGTTTGAAAGCATCGTTTATGACTTTATGTCTTTATGAGATATAATTTGTTGTCCGTATATGATTCAGAGTCATGGTTCATACTTCATACTTTGTTGTCCGTATATGTTCTTAGTCGAGATAAACACAAGTCTTCTTCATTTGTGTAGTTCTTCTTTGTGGTTGTTTGTCTTCTTTGTTTGTGTAGTTTTGTTCTTGTGGTTGTTTGTCTAATTGTGATTGTGTTTTCTTTGAACAGGTCTGCGATGTCTAATGATTCTGGTCAAGACAACAACGAACCGTTTCTACCTGGTGAGATTGATGGAGAAGATGGTCCGTCAGCTGCTTCCGTTAGAGGTAAAAGAAGAAGAACTCAGCGAGAGGATGGACCTCTTCTGTCCCAACCGAGGAAAAAGCTAGGTCATAGAGCTCCGGTGTGGGAGCATTTCGTTCAACAGGTGGATGAGCCTGCACTTGCTAACTGTCGTTATTGTGGTCAAGAGATCGGTTGTGACACAGTGATACATGGAACCAGTGCCATGAATAATCACATTAAAAGGTGTAAGTTGTTCAAGATGCACGAAGAGAGTGGTACTCAGAAGGTATTGGCTGGTGATAGCAGTGGTGTAATGACAGCAATCAAGTATGATCAGGGTTTGTTTCGTAGGTCTGTCAACGAGATGATTGTACTCAGTGAACTTCCGTTTGCATTTGTGGAGTCAGAGGGGTTTAGGAGACTTTGCAGCAACGTTCTTCCAATGTACACAGTCCACTGTAGGAAGACAGCAACTTCTGATATTTACGGTATGTATCTGAAAGAGAAAGCAGCTTTGAAGGAACTATTTGGTAAGGAAAAGCAGAGAGTATCTATGACGACAGATATCTGGGTAGCTCCTACTACTTCTGTTATCTACATGGTCATTACCGCACACTGGATTGATAGAGACTGGAACTTACAGAAGAGGATCATCAGCTTTAAGCCTGTCACAGATCACAAAGGTGATACGATTGCTGAGCACTTGATTGGCTGTCTAGAAGAATGGGGAATCGAGAAGGTCTTCACAGTAACTGTGGATAATGCAAAGGCGAATGACAAGGCTCTAAGTGTATTCCGAGGTGCTCTGATGATGAAAGGACCTGATTCCTTAGTTCTCAATGGAGAGTATATTCATATGCGGTGTTGTGCTCACATCTTAAACTTGATAGTGAGGGATGGCTTAGCTAAGGCAAAAACGAGTATAGTGGCTATCAGAAATGCCATTAAGTATGTGAGATCATCCGGAGATAGGCTGAAATCGTTTCTTCTGCGGGTTGAGACAGGGAACGTAGGTCGAGGAAGCTTATGTCTTGATGTTGCAACCAGGTGGAACTCGACTTATCTAATGCTCACAGCCGCAATTAAGTTTAGGGTTGCATTTGAAAAGATGTTGGCTGAAGACAAGCTCTATAACGAGTACTTCATGGAGACTGAAGAGAATGCTGAAGAGAATGCTGAAGGGGATACGGGTGAGAATGGTCGAAAGCGTGTTGGTCCACCTACGTTTGCTGATTGGGAGCAGGTGCAAAGGTTAGTTAAATTCTTGAAGATCTTTTTCAATTGCACTTTAACCTTCTCGGCTACAAAAACAGTGACCTCTCCTGTTTGTTACAATGAGCTGGTGATCATTGAGAGGAATCTGATCAACCTAAGCATTAATGGTGATTTGCTACTAAAGACTGAAGCTATGATTATGAGGGCAAAGTTTGAAAAGTATTGGGATGGTCTCAACAACATGAATCCCCTAGTAATCATTGCTTCTGTTTTTGATCCCAGAAACAAAATGCAATTTGCTGGTCTTTGCTTTGACAAGCTGTATGGCAAAGACAGTATGGAGAGTACTCATCTAAGGTCGTCCATTAAGAGTGTGATGAAGGAGCTGTATGGAGAGTATGTGGTGAAGCTGAGCGGAAGTGAGCCTGGAAACTCAACCTATGGAGGAACCGTAACTGAACCTGTGGTGACAACCAATGATCTGTTTGATTTGTCAGATGATGATGGTTATGAGAGGACGGATACGTTGTACTCTGAGATGGTTGCTGAAACTTCAAATGAGGAATGTAGCAGTGAGCTTGATATTTACTTATTGGAGAAACCTGTGATAAGAACTCCAGCTGCTTTAGGAATGGACTTTGATATTTTATCTTGGTGGAGGCGTAACAGTTCAAAATTCCCAGTCTTATCCGAGGTAGCTAGAGATGTCCTCGCCATTCAAGTTTCATCCGTCGCTTCTGAATCTGCATTCAGCACAAGTGGTCGGATTTTGGACCCTTATCGAAGCTCTATGTCACCACACATGGTTGAGACTTTAGTTTGCACTCAACAATGGCTGAGGAATACCATTTCTGCTGAGAAATTAGCCAGCTTAGCTCAGATGTTTGAGGAATTGCAGTTTCATGAGTCCTTAGGTAACTCATTTCTCTTTTATTTAAGTTTTTTGTGTTACTCTCTTTAAACCATTCACTAACTGACGATCATTTACATTGTGCAGCTTCACAGAGTGAGGGACACCCATCCGCACATCCATGATCAAGAGATGAACACAAGTAATGATCTTAATTCATCCATCCGCATTTCAGTTTTATTTACAAGGCATATGTATCATTTTTATTGACATAGTTTCTGGTTTTTATTTGCAACAGGAGACAAGGAACTGAAGCAAATAATGATCTTAATTCCTAAGGCTTGTCTCTCTTCTCTCTATACCTTTTGAAAAAACTAATATAACTATTAACTACATATTTTTTGGCATGGAGTAAAGAATGACAATATACCAAATGCATCCTGGTAAGAGGAAAGGATCATTGGTATTTTGTCAATCATGGTAATCTCTTCTAACTTTTGGCTCCACACATTATTTTTTGAACAATTGTGAATTGTCTCCCAAAGTCTCTTTACTTGAGACGAGACAATTAGGAATCCAACTGTAGGATTGCCTTTTGAACTTGTTGTTTTTTGTAAATTGTCTCCAATAGTCCTATGTATGTGACTAGGATTGACTAATGTTGTTGTTTTTTGTAAGCATTACTTGTATTCTATATGTTAATGTTGGATCGTTTTGTGTCGTGTGTTTTGTGTCGTGTGTTTTGGTTGACATAGGAACCGAATCCACCGAACCGGATAACCGAACTTGTAACCGACCCGAACCGAACTTCTACTCGGTTATATTCGGTAGAGTTATCAATTTCCGAATTAACCGAATAACCGAAAAACCGAACCGAATTAACCGAATTAACCGAAGTCGCAGCCCTACTGTTGATGATGAAATCAGTCACAATTAATGTATTTAGTTCGGTCAAAGGAGGGTCGAAGTTCTCTTATATTATATTGATGTCGAGACACAAAAGACGGGCTTTAACACGACTTAGACGAGTTACAAAAGTAGGTGGGGATAATAGACGAGCTGTTATCTTGTCGATTCTCCGAGCGGTTGGTTCCAAAACCGTTGACTTCTACTTGGACGAGCTGAGGTTCTTGTACTTACTGTGTTACTTTTCTTCCTTTTTCTCTGACCTCCTTTTTACGCAGGCCGTACGCCTGTATTTATAGAGAGTTCGTCTATGTAAAAGACCATAACATCCTCCCTTCCATTGGGGTTTACTATGGGCTTTTCCTGAATTGGGCCTTTTGTTTGGGGTGCGGATCCACCCCCAACAAAGACTATGGAAACAAAAGGTATACGTCCGGAAAGTTTAGCTGGTGCTATGATGTATTACGCGAGAAAGTACTTACCAGGTTTGGGACGGTGGCAGAGCGGAACAAGTGGTGACAGCAGCAAAAGCAGAAGAAGAGTTGTGAGTTTTAGTTTGGCAAAGGCTTCTTCACCATCCTCTATGTCTCCTGTTGATCAGATTGCTTTGCTTGAAACCATTCTAAGCCTTCTACCTGAAAAGAGAGGAAGATCATTCTGCAAGTTCTTGTTAGGTCTCCTTCGTGTTGCTTTCATTTTAGGAGTTGATGGGAATTGTGTAAAGAAGTTGGAGAAAAGAATAGGGATGCAGTTGGAGCTTGCAATGCTTGAGAATCTTCTGATTCTTAACTATTCTGATTCTGAGACACTGTACAATGTAGATTGTGTTGAACGAATGATATGCCATTTTGTATCGTCATTGTCATCCTCACAGTTACCTGAGTTCTCTCCTCCATCTTTGGATCCAGTTACGTCTCCTTCTTCAGTGCCTTTAAGAAAAGTGGCGAAGCTGGTACATGGCAGAGGTTGCTTCTGATGTGAATCTGAAACCGGATAAGATATGGTCTCTTGCAGCAGCTCTTCCAGAATCTTCAAGACCCTTGTACGATGGTCTATACAGAGCATTTGATATCTATCTTAAGGAGCATCCATGGCTTTCGGATAGAGACAAGGAACAACTCTGTAACATCATGGACTACCAAAGACTCTCTATAGACGCTTGCGCTCATGCTTCCCATAACGATAGGTTACCGCTCAGAGTTGTTCTTCAAGTTCTCTTCTTCGAACAAATGCATCTCAGAACCGCTCTTGCAGGCGGTCTAAATGTCACAAACACAGAAACAGCTCCTGCAGTGACGATCCCTGGTGGAAGAACAGGACAGGAGATAGTTCAGCGAGATGGTTGGGTGACCGTTGTGCGGCAAAACCAGGGTTTAAAAGTTGATATGCAGAAAATGAGGTCACGAGTTGGAGAACTGGAAGATGAGTTTCAAAGTGTCAAGCAGGAGATGAAAAAGAGAGTGAGCAAGTCCTCTAGCTCAATGAGCTCGCCTCGTCTTGTCAAGCTTGGCTGTAAGTTTCTTCTTCCACGAGCTTCTGATGCTAAGAATGATACAGTCCATAGCTCGGTGTCCAGCACTCCTAGATCTGCTACCGCTGACCAAACACTCCCTCGTTCCTCTCGCCATTCCAAACACCGTAAAAACTTCTCATTTTTCGGGTAATCTCCCTCCAAACAACATTTATCATCCACTCCTCTCTTAAAGCCGAACACAGAGGAAGTTCCTTTTTCCTTTCTTAAGGTATTCCCTCGAGGAACTCTCTCTTTTCCCGGGGAAACCAGCAGAAAGTTCCAAAAAGGCCCAAGAACAGAAGCTGGCCATTTGAAGAAGAAGATGATCTCTTTCTGCTCAGTAAACTGTTCTGTGTTCTTTGTCCCGGTTTAGAGTCTTTGCCGCGGTTTTTCTCCCAAGGTAAAAGCATTGAAGACTCTTATTACCATCAAAGTCGATAGAGTTGCGGGACTGATCTTGGTGGTTTTTTTTTGGATACAGATATACACGATCAAAGTAAATAACTAGTTAGGATCTATAGATCAAAAGGGGTATAATTCTTCTGTTTTGATATGATTGTGTTTGAATATATGTAGATGTGTTGTAAGTTACAGCTTGTAACTATCTATTTGTATATCTTTCTTCATTATGTGGCAAGGTTATTGTTTTGTCAATAAAATATAGAATCTTCTTTTACTCTACACATGCATTGTAACGTTGATTGTATTACAGTTAATCCTGAAGGATCAAGATTACGAAATGATTGTCGGACGCTCTTAGCTCCGTACAATCTCTAGGTTGCCTAGAATCATAAGCGGGTATGTGGAACCAAAACGTTTGAAAGTGCGAAAGCAATTTTTTTGACAGTTAAACCGATCTACGTTAAATTCCCTGCAAAAATATTGTTGCTTTTGTATCTTCGAGAGGCTGCTTCATTATTTATAAATTTATTTTCTCCGTAGTAGAAGGACAATTTGATTTTCTTCTTCTTCTTCTCTTTATTAGTTACTATTTGTACAACATATATCATTCATCTTTTGTATGCAAATAACACAATCTTTCATTAAAAACACTCCGCAAGCAGACAAGCACTATGGTACATATATAAAGAGGAAAACCACGCATTATGAAAACGATTAGTTTTTTGAGACCTCAGAATAAGCCTTTAGGTAGCTAGGTTTGAAAGTTTGTGAAGGAAAACGAGTAACACTTCAACGTCTAGCTGTTCTTCTGGCTTTAAAGAACCTCTCTCTGATGGATATTAACTCCTTTGCGGCTTCATTAGTTGCCAACCGGTTCGCTGGAGATTCTTCACAGCACCTTAGTCCCACCTCCAAAACCAATGTCAAGCACGCAACAATAGGAAAACCGACTCTTAGACCGCTGTGAAGAATTGATTTGTCTGCAATGTCCAGTACTCTTTCTGCCAACGCCAACTTGGTATAACTGTAGAGAGTAAAGTTTCCTTCAAAGGATTCACTGGTTGGTCGTTTTCCAGTGAACATTTCCAAAAGGAGAACCCCAAAGCTATAAACATCACCATGTGTTGATGGTTGTCCTCCCATTCCATACTCTGCACCATAATCCATAAAAGACAAGATTGTATATGAAAACATAATATATGCGTTTTCTACGTAAAAGATATCAGATGTGTGACAGTTTTACCCGGTGCAACATAGCCCACGGTTCCTCTGACGTCGGTCGAGCTGAGTTGGTTGAGGAAGGACTCTTGGTCGAATTTTAGGAGAAGCTGGGATAGACCAAAGTCACTAACATGAGCTGTAAGATCATCGTTTAGAAGGACATTGCTTGGCTTAAGATCGCAATGAGCTATAGGTTCATGACAATGAAAATGAAGATAGTCCAAAACAGAAGCCACGTCTATGGCAATGTTGAGCCTTTCAAGAAATGTCAATGTTCTTGAAGGCCTATGAATCTCTTCGACTTCTTCTGTGTGCAGCCAATTATCCAAGCTTCCATTAGGCATGAACTCATAAATGCGAGCTCTAAATTCGTTTCCTTGGAAATCAATACTTGAACAAGCCGTCAATAGTTTCACAAGATTACGATGCTTTATGTCCTTGAGGGATTCACATTCTGATATAAAGCTTCTCATTGCTCCACGTCTCTGCATGTTTAGAACTTTCACTGCAACAATTTTGTTTTCTGCAGGGAGCAAGGCTTTAAATACAGTACCAAAACTTCCTGATCCAACCATATTGCTGGAAGAGAAGCCATCAGTCGCATTTCGGATCTCTCCATAACTTATATGCTCATGAAAGACATCCAGTGTGGAAATAGATGGATTATTACTCCTCTGCTGGTTCTTCTTTCTTTTTCTAAACCAACGTAGAGAAAGTAAAGCTATGAAAAACAGCAAAAGCAAACCCATGCCTATGCTTACTTCAATCGCAACCTTCTTTAAGTGAGAGGAATGGTTTGCTCCCATAAGTGGACCTCCCGTAAAGCATGGATTAAGTTTTAATTCCTTGATGCCTCCACAAAGATTTTTGTTTCCAAATACTGAAACTGTTGTAGCATTCTGAAATATTCCTTGTGTTGGCACACTTCCCTCCAAGTTGTTGACCGATAAATTGAGATACTCTAAAGAGGAAAAATTAGCAAGATATGCAGGTATACTCCCAGAGAGATTATTGTTCGAGAAATCAACTCTGTTAACAGCTTTTAACCTTGTTATATCTGGAATGGCCCCATCAAAATAGTTTCCTTGCATCAAAAGTATTTCCATCGAGAGACAATTTCCCAAGGCATGTGGGATTTGTCCAGATAATTTATTATGTCCAACTGATAGTTGAACAAGATATTCAAGTTTTCCAACATCTAGTGGTAGAAAGCCGGTCAAGAAATTACCTGACATGTCTAGATTAACAAGGGACTGGATTTGCATAATTTCCCGAGGTATAGTCCCAACCAACTTATTAGAACTAATGTATAACTCCCGCAGAGAAGTACAGTTACTGAGACTCAGAGGAATAGTTCCTTCAAAATTATTCTTGTGCAAATATAGAATGTCTAACCGAGTGAGGTTGCCTAGGAAAGATGGCAATTCTCCAGAAAATTTTATTTGACATGAGATTTAATCCCTCCAAGTTGAAAAGCTTACTAAGAGAAGTTGGAAATGCACCAGTCAACATATTTTCTTGCAAGCCAAGGCTTCGTAAACTTATGAGATTCCCAATGTCATAAGGAATGCTTCCATAGATGAAATTTATTCCAAGGTCTAGATGGTAAAGGTTCGTGGAGAGATTCGCAGTGGCGGTAGGTAATTCACCCCCGAGCCTATTGTGACCAATCTCCATGGTCTCTAGTTTTGTGCAGTTTGTCAGAGCAACCATAAATTCAAGATCTCCAACAGAGTAACTTCCTAACGAATTACTTTGAATTAATAGCAGTTGCAAATTTCGTAATTTTCCAAAACTCGGAGGAATACTGCCAATCAGATTGTTATCATCGATTCCAAACTTTTGAAGGGTCGAGATATTGGAAAGTGTTGTTGGAATGACTCCTGTGAGACTATTACCTCGCATATTTAACTCTTGTAGGTTTGGTAGCAGCTCACCAAAATCAGGCCTCAGGGAACCCGAGAAATGGTTACCAGAGATGTATAAATACTTAAGTGAGGAAAAATTGTAGATGGCTGGAGGAAAAACACCTACGAAATTGTTCACTCCTAAATTAAGTTCCACCATTTGAGTCAATCTAGCTACATCTTCTGAAATTTCTCCTTTCATATTGTTACGTGCAATCGTAAGACTTCTGAGGGATGTCAAGTTTCCAAGAGATGCAGGGAGCTTCCCTTCCAGCTTGTTTCGACCAAGATATAATAATTCAAGCGTTGTCAATGATCCTAGTTCTGAAGGAACACCTTCTCCAAGATGATTTGAAAATAAATCAAGCCCTTGCAGTCTAGAGCAGTTAGACAGACTGACTTGAATCCCTCCTCCCAAAAAATTAAAGCTCATATCCAAGTGTTTAAGTCTAAACAAGTTTCCAACTTCTTGAGGGATGATACCACTGAAAGAATTATCTGAGAGATTAAGTGATATGAGAAACGAAAGATTACCAATAGATGGTGATATCACGCCGCCCAATTGCAATCCTCCAAGGTCCAAAGCAGTTACTCTCTTGTGTTTGCGGCCACATGTAACCCCATTCCATTTGCAGAGAGAATTTGAGTTATTCCAAGAGGACAAGACAACTCTTGTTTCTTCAGAAACTTGATACTTGAACTCCAGCAACGCCATCATATCAGTTTCATCCGTAAAACGATATGCTTCATCAAGTAGCATGAGAGCACTGAAAAAAGCAAGTAAAACAAACAATCTCATAATTTGCAGGGAAGTAAGTACAAGGGAGGAACAAAAACATGCAAATGGTGGTGGTAGTAGTATTAATGAAACTTATAGAGTAAAAACATAGAAACATATGCAAATAACTGTTTTCTCAAAACTCAAGTCAAGTCAAGTTGCCCACTTTCTCAAAAGCAAAACCATTAGACTAATCTTTAAGAATACGGCCAATTGACGACGAGTTTCGTGTTATATCACTGCCGACTAAACAGTTGGTAAAAATTGTAAAATTCTAAAGAGTAATTAATGTATCTTTTGACGTCTGTTCGATCGTTAATTATTTCCAATATTTTGTTCCTCAAACCGACTGAAGAACAAACTTTTGGGTATTACTATCTATATTAACATTTTTAAAATACATTTTGTGTTATGCCCTTTAAGTTTTGCTTATTTAAATTTTTATTTATAACATTAATCCCTAAAAAAATTCCATAAATAATATTGCAGAGAAACTCAAATACTAAACATTCTTAAATTGACCAACATTTGTTACCTTTATTGCCATAAAATCTTGACAATTTCTATACATTCCGATTTTTCCAAAAACAGCTCTACCCATTAATGTTTTAATCCCATAAAACTACCAAAACTATCTTTAGAGATTTTGTTTGTATAGACTTTCTATAGAAATTCTTGCTTTACATATTTTGATTGTAAAATGTAGATTTAATCATCTACATTACTTGATTTGAGGTACTTAGGGGTTGATTTCTCAGATTTCTCACATTAAAATAAATTAAACTAAATAATTATCCCGTTTCAAGAAATTAATTGAAGTACATTTGGTGTCCTTTAAGTTATACTTATTTACAAAGTTAATCCTTAAAAAATTGCACATACAAACAAAATCAATTAGATTCCTAAAATGTCTCTACAAATTTGGTTTATAATTTCCTAAAATAATTTATATATTAAGAAATTTATTATACTTAATAACATATGCCAAAAATATCTATACAATATTTTCTTATTTTAAAAACTCTAATATTCAGTAATAACTATATTGTTTAATATGAACAATTAAAACTTTAATGGTTATTAATATGCTGATAAAAAATGCAAAAATATTTATTTCACGGGTTAAATCTAATAAATTAGAGTATTTATAATATAAATTAGTATGCGGTATACTGCATAATAAATTTTATGGATATAATTCTTTCACGGGTTAAATCTAAATAACTTTAAACTTACGGATTAAATTTAAAAGCACTAAAAATTTAAAAAAAATAATAATGTAAGAATAATTCTTTCACAGGTTAAATCTAAAAAGCAGCAAAATTTTCTATTTTTATAACCATAAGAAATTTGATAAGATACAAATGTAATATTAGTATAAATAAAACTAAATAATTGTCGCTTGTCTGCGGTATACAACTGATCAAATTTTATAATTAACAGTTAAAATAAAATTATACAATCTTAAACACTAAACAAAAGAAATAAAATTAACAAACAAATACAAATTTTTAAAATTTAATTTTTTTTTGTTGTAAAAATATTGTCCCGCGGTGTACCGCGGGTTAAAATCTAGTTATATTGTAATAACATGAATCTTTTCTTTTCTATCTTCTTTTACAGAAAATTTTATTTTACTTTTAAGAAAAAAGCAAAACTCTTATTTATTACTTTAAACAATGTTTTTTAAAGTCTGATCCATATAAAAACCGGAATACTTCTTGGATCAAGCTGTCGACGGAGATCCATCACGAGTTACTTATATTTGCTTTTAGTAAGTGAATATATATATATATATATATATATCATTATAAAGATTTAAATAGAAGCTACTAAAATTTTTAGTGCTAGTACTCACCCTTCTCTTTTATTGTCCACATATATATATTCATCAATATTAACATTTTTGAAGTACATTTTGTGTTATGCTCGTTTAGTTTTACTTATTTAAATTTTTATTTACAGCATTAACCCCTCAAAAATTTCCAAAAATAGTATAACAACAGATTTTGTTTCCTAAATCTATATTAACATTTTTGAAGTACATTTGGTGTTTTACCATTGAAGTTATATGTATTTAAAAACTTATTTACAAATTTAATCCCTAAAAACTTTCCAAAAATAATATGATTTCAGATTTTGTTTCCTAAATATTTTACATTTCATTCTAACCAAAAAATACAAACAGCAATCAATATTATATAGAGACATAAACTATGATATTTTTTCCATTTTATTTTTCAAACCTATGAGTTTTGATTCTTCACGTAAGAAGAACTTCGATTCCTAATTATTTAAATATTATAATTAATATATATATATATATATATTTAATAAAATTTAAAATATTATGAATATGTAAAATTAAAAAAATAAAATACTACATAATGTGGTTATGAAAAGGACATGTGAGAATTAATAAAATATTATTAAATATGTGCTAACACGGGTTAAATCCTCATTTTCTTATTTGCCAACACTATAAATCTTATAATATTTGACATAGAAAATCAATTTGTTTTACATAAGATTGTGTAAAATAATTAATTCATTAGGAAAAATGTGACTTAATTAAATCATATAAATGACGTATTATGTATTTAGATCCCTTATTTTGTTGTTATAATAATTAAAAATTAAAATAAAATCTCAAGCACTAAACAAAACAAGCTAAATATAAAACAAATGTCATATAGTATATTACAGGTTAAAAAAATAATATAACATTTAGTCGCACAAACGGCCGGAAAATTAGGTTATTTCTCTATTTATAAAACATCCAATATTTAACAAACAAATAGAATATAAAATATAAATAATAATAAAACTATATGCACACGGTATATCGCGGGTTAAAATCTAGTACATTACATAATTGAATGCAATATGATGACGTTAAAGAAAATGGGATACAATTTATTTTTCGAAATGTTTACAATGTTAGTAAAATCAAAAAAATGTTTTCATCGGTCTCCAACTTACATCTTGGAACCAATGATTTGGCATCAATTCAAAGCAGTTGACTGGTTTAATATGATTTCAAATTAAAACATTTGACATTTTAGAATGCATGAAAATTGGAATATTAAGTTTTTATTTGTAATGTTTTTAAGTATTAATTGGTACTGTAATTTATTATTCAAATTAATAAAATATGATGTTAAAAATGATTATTTTCTACAAAATGTTTGAACATCTCCATTTCTAATATATCAAGAACCGTAAGGTCTTGGAACCGTCTTTTGAGTTTTGAAATCCAAGTTTATGTATATTTTGAAGAATTAAACTGTCTTAGAGTGTTATTTCTATACATAATCTAGTTAAATACCTTACATTGTTTATGAAAATTAAGAATATATAATTTACTTCCAAAAATATAGAAATTGTTTCTTATTTACTAAATATTTTAAATACTATATCCTAATATCAAACTAGATTATCATATATATCTTGAAAAACTGAAACTGATAGAAGTAACTAGTAACTCGTGAAGAGAACAGATTTACTTGAAATTAAGATTAGGCTATCATGCTTTAAATAACCGATGAGTTGTATAGAGATAATAATGTTTTCTAAGTTACGTTGATCCCATAATAGTTTCTTAATTTCAAGGTATGGGATCAAGGTAACTTACTGGATGGTTTGTAATCCATTCGAGGGTACAATTTATACATGATTATTATGTTAAGTACTTTTTATCATAATTTCATTGTTAGATTGGGAAAAAAGTAGCTAACTATACGGCAAATAAGTAATGATTTCCTTGTTAGATTAAGATAATAGCAGCTAACTGCACAACAAATACACTATAATATTTATCAAAACTTATTATAGATATGGGGTCGACAATATTTGGAATGAATAATTCTACATTATTATTTATCGTAAATTTTGGTAGAGCATATGTGATGACCTAAATTCAATAAAAAGTACCTTTAAATTATGGGTAAATTAGGAAATTAGTTTTAAAAGACAGATGTATTACTTTTTATGAAATGTATTGTTAGACTTGACTGAAGAAGTAACAAAGGAGAAGAATGATATCAAGGCTCCATATAAGTTTCAAGTATCATAAAGGGCCGAATTAGTATCCAATGAATCTAGAAGGCCCATCAAAGCCCGCAGGAAGGAGAGACCTTGAGTCCAGGCTCAGGCACTCACTCTAACGGCGTACTTTTTGCATGTTTCATGAGCGTTGGCGGGTCCTGGAGTGCCTGTCAAGGGCGCTAGCGCATACTCCTAGTGGTTCTCACTTATTGTTATTAGAGAAATTTATTATTTATGCCATGTACAGTGACAACTCTTTTGGAAGATGCCATTTTCGTTTATTTCTTCTCCCGCCTGCCACAAGAGCAAATTAGAAAGACAAATTTACCCTGCTAAATTTATTGTTTTTAATTACCATATTTTTCTTTCTAAAATATATTATCACGTTTTTTCATCTCTTTCTCTTTCTTTCTCCAACCTCTCATCTTTTCACAAAATCTTAAATTTCTCTTCAATCCATCATCTTTTCACATTCAAATCTCTCCATTTATTGTTTCTACAACATTGTTTTTCACAGAATTGGACTACACAAGGTAAGAGACATTACCTAATTTTTGTGTCTATTAAGTCTATCAATTTTATCTATTTGAAGATATCAATTTTCAGATCTAATTAGTTTCTTTTCTCTGTTACTCAGATCTGCGGTTCAGCTGGTGGACACAAGTGTTGGAATCCAAGAAGCCATCATTGGAAGTAAAGCTAGATATTACTTGATGGACTAGATTTAGAAGACATGATTCAGATCTGGTCTACCGACATTTGTCTATCCACTTGTCGATTGTACGATTAGCGTGGACATGGGCACTGCAAGGGTGGACCAGTTTTAAGTTATCTAAGGACAAGTGTTGTCAACCAAGCAGATTTGGTTCACTAAAGAAACCGATAGACAAAACTATGGTGGACAAAAACCTGTCCAAGCATTGAATTTGGTCCACCGGAGACACAATAAGGTCTGTATATGCATCTGCATACATGAATAGTGGAAAAAATGGTTTTATGTTATTGATGGACAAGTGTTATCAAACCAAGCAGATCTAGTCTACTAAAAAAACGGAAGACATAGTTGGGGTGGACAAGTGTTATCAAACCAAGCAGATCTGGTCTACTAAAAGAGCGGTAGACATAATTGGGGTGGACAAGTGTTTGTCAACAAAGCGGATCTGGTCACTCATCAGACCGAAGGACATAAATATGGTGGACAAAAACTTGATTGCACAATTTTATCAGTTTTTAAAGAAAAATTCATTTCCTGTAATTTAAGGGTAAGATTGTATTTTTCTTATATGGCACAAACAAAAAAATGGCATTTCTAAGAAGGAAACAATGAAAGTGGCATTTTTCACAACTTTAATTTTGAAAATGGCATTTCTCATAAAATTCTCTTGTTATTATCCTATTATCCTAGTGGCGCCAGAATCTACCACCCCATTCATTGAAGAAATGAGAAGAAAAGATGTTGAATATAAAATCTGCTGCCTGAAGCCCTTGCTTGTTGAGCTTCAACTACGGGCCGGGTCTGCAGGCTGTCACCATCAACACTTGGGACCAGCTCCCCTCTCTCTTCATGTCACTATCTATACATGTTAATGTGTATATTTGTATGTATATATGACCGTTGGAGCTATGTTAAAGAAACCATATATGATTCTCATTCATATGCTTAATAAAATTAAGCTCTCCAATTGGGGGGTTTCCCCTTACTAAAATCGTTTCTTATACATTTAAATGGGTAGATTCTAGTCTCTATAATCTCATGGAGAGACCAAACTTTGGCAATGCTTGGTCTCTACCTCTCTTTCATTTGATTCTCTACACCATTCTCTAAACTATTCTAAAGGGTTATTGGGTTATCTTTGGTGTGAGAGTTATGTTGTCTCTCAGTTATGTTGTCTCTCATACTTATTCTTGAGTATTGACAGCTTATATTGGCGTGTATAACTCCTTCTTTACCTTAAGAACACTCTCATTAAGTTGTATCTTAAAGGCTTTACACATGAACACAAAAATTTCGCTTTATAAGTATTTTTTTGAGTTTATATTAAAGGCTTTACACATGAACACAAAAATTCCGCTTTAACACATGAACACAAAAATTACACATGTATCTTGCAGCTCACTCTGCCCAAATTCCAAGACTCAAGACTCAAGCCATGACCAAGTCAAGAGAATGGTCCCAAACATGATTCAAACCACATCTCTACTTTAAAATGCTACCCTCTAAATTTTATCTTTTAATTAATTTAAATTCATCTTAATTCAAGTTTTAAATTTTGAATTTCAAGTTTGAATATATTAATTCTATATTATCTAAAAATATTTTAAATTTGTTTTAAATATTTTTTCTTAAAATAAATATAGTATTTTTCATTATCTTAGTTATCTTAATTCTTCATTTGGTTTCTCAAGGTTTTTCTTTAAAACCCCACAACATGTACTTTAATTTTTTTTCTTTAAATCTCATGATGAAGGTTTAAAGGAGAGGAGACATGTGTGAACACTCTAATGAGAAACACAAAATAAAACAAGAGATCCATAAGAAGAGAAATCAAGTCATGAAGGACTAAAAGGAATGGAAACACTTAGAGGAGGGAACCAATTTTTATGAAGTATATGGAGCTGAGAAGAAGCTCTAAAGATACTACAAAGGAGTTCCAAAACGTTTGGTGTATATGTAAAGTAAAAAAGTGACAAGAAAGGTGTGCACAAACCTTCAAGATTGTTTCTCATTCATTATTCAAGCCAATCTTGAGGGGGAGAAAGGTGTCAACAACCCTCATGGAGCTTTAGAAGCAGTTTGAAGCAATCAAGCTTCAAAGGAGTGTAGATTGGGATCAAAAAGTCATTAACCATAAAGAGGAGATCCATGGGGCAGAAACTCAAGTGGTGGTGCAAAGATTGTCTCAACAACTAAAGAAGATCAAAGGCTATCTCTAAACCCTTAAACTTTTTCAATATATTTAATTCATTAACCACATTTGAATCAGATTAGTCATGCATATAGTGAATTTGTCATGCTTAGAATCTGAATTTAGAGAACAAATATTAGGTTATGGTTTTAGATAATTGCCTTTTGTTAAAACAGATTATTAATGTTTAATTTATCTTTTTAAGAATTGAATTTAGGAATTAAATTCATGATTAAAATCTGAAGTTTAACTTGTTGAATTCTGAGTTTATAAACTGAATATTAAACCAGATTTAGCATAATTTAAAATTGAATTTGCATGTTTAAAATATGAGTTTTAGTCATATTATATGACTCATATATCAAAATGAATTTAGACTTAGTAAATGCTAACTCATTTTCCAGTTTATTCTCTTATGACTCAATCTAAGCTTAATGTTATTCTTATGGCATAAATACTTAAGAATCTCTTTACATCTTTTGCTAAAGGTGTTAAAGAAAAAAAAGCCATTTGAAAGCTAGAAGAGAAGCAATGGGAAGAATTCAAAGCAAGAAGCCACATTCAAACCATGGCCATAGCTACATCATTCAACCATGAAGGCTATACTCTTTTTCCCTTGGCAAAGTTTTATCCCAAGTGGTTTCTTTGCTAAGGTTTTTAATGAGGTAGTTCTTTGTGTGTTGCAAGTAGGGCTGGGCAAAATAACCGATAACCAAATAACCGACCGAAACCGAACCAAAAAAAACCAAACCGAACCGAACCGAAATTCTTCAAATACCCGAATGGTTAGTAAAAATCTATATCCAAACTAACCGAAACCGAACCGAACCGAACCGACAATTAAATGGTTAACCGAAATATCCGAAAACCTAGAAGATATCAAATATTATATACTTAATATTATGCAAAACTATAAAATAAACTTAAAATATAAATTATTTCTAGATTCAAAACAATTAAATATTTTAAATAATCAATATATGTAAATGTTATTATTTTGAATTTACAAAGTTAAATACTATTTTGTAAAATTGAATCCATATTTTTCCCTTTTTTGTATTTTTGTTATTGTATATTTGGTTAATTTTGGTTATATTCGGTTAGTTTTGGTTATATTTGGTTTATTTGGTTAATGTTAATATAATTTATGTTAGTTATGGTTATTTATTTAAATAACCAAACCGAAACCGAACCGAAAGAAACCGAACCGAACCGAACCGAAATTTTAAAAATATCCAAATGGTTATTATATTACTATATCCAAAATAACCGAAACCGAATACAACCGAACCGAAACCGAATGGTTAACCGAATGCCCAGACCTAGTTGCAAGCTTGGTCTTTGGTTCCCACCGCCCAAACTTGAGGGAGAGTATTAGAGAGGAAGAAGAGAACAAGAACCTAAGGCGGGTGTCAAGAAGACAAGGCTGAGCTTCAAGCTATTTTAAGAAGAACCTAAGGAGAATGTTTAAGGAAGTGTAACACTCAACTAGGCTCGTGAATCGCCAAGCTTATCCTCCAATATCTCTACACTTAAGCTTGAGGGTGAGTATTATACTTAATGGAAGAAGTAACAAAGGAGAAGAATGATATCAAGGCTCTATCTAGGCTTCAAGTATCATAAGGGGTCGAATTGGTGTCCAATTAAGGCCCAAGATGATGAGAAAAAAAAGGAAGGATCTAGAAGGCCCATCAAAGCCTACGAAGAAATGAGAGGGAAAGATGTTGAATATATATGTCAAAGTAAAGCAAGTGGATAAGAATGGTCACATGTGACCTAAAGATCAGTTAAAGATCTATATCTATCTATATTGGACGTCCACATACATTCAAAAATCACATGTTTCTGTTAGAGAAAGAAGGAACAAGTGGGAGAATCACATGTTGGCTTAAAAGGCCATTTTGGAGCTTTCACCATCAACATTTGGGACCAGCTCTCCTCTCTCTTCATGTCACTATCTATACATGCTAATGTGTATATTTGTATATATATATGACCGTTGGAGCTAGGTTAAAGAGACCACATATGGTTCTCATTCATTTATGTATAAATATGTAACTCATATGCTTAATAAAATTAAGCTCTCCAATTGGGGGGTTTTCCTCTTACTAAAATCGTTTCTTATACATTCAAATGGGTAGATTCTAGTCTCTATAATCTCATGGAGAGACCAAACATTGCCTACACCATTCTCTAAAATATTCTAAAGTGTTGTTGGGTTATCTTTGGTGTGAGAGTTTTGTTGCCTCCCATACTTATTCTTGAGTATACACAGCTTATATTGGCATATATAACTCCTTTTTTACCTTAAGAACACTCGCATTGAGTTGTATCTTAAAGGTTTTACACATGAACACACAAATTCCGCTTTAAGTGTTCTTGTGAGTTTATATTAGAATAGATTGTATCTTGCAGCTTACTCTATCCAAATTCCAACATTTACGACGAATAATGATATATATGGATTTTACATGACTAGATTCCTAAGTTTTGGTAAAGCATGATATCATGTAAAAATAGCAATAATCATGAAGAAATAATATGATAGATGTTAAAAAGAAAAATTCATAAAAATATGTGTTTCAATAAAATGCAATTTTAACTATTAGGAGTATTTTATTGGTTTATGTATATATATTAATTTATAAATTCACATGATACTTGAAAATCATCAATGATTTTAGAATTAGACATGTCAATTTTGCAATTACATAAAAATTTGTGGGTTTGCATTTTTTACGATTAAATCCATGAAATCAAATGTGGATTTTAAAAATCCAATAATAGTTACTAAAAAATAGCATAAGTTTTTATCTAGTATTTTTCTGTTTTCTAGAAATTTATGGCTTTGCATTTTTTACAATTAAATCCATGAAATCAAATGTGGATTTTAAAAATCCAATAATAGTTACTAAAAAAATAACATAAGTTTTTATCTAGTATTTTTTTTTTCTGGAAATTTGTGGCTTTGCATTTTTTACAATTAAATCCATGAAATCAAATGTGGATTTTAAAAATCCAATAATAGTTACTAAAAATAGCATAAGTTTTTTATCTAGTATTTCTAAATTAATATAACCAATAAAATATTGTTTTAATAAAAAAGTTATTAAAATCAATAATTATGTAACACATGGTTTTGCCTGCAATAAATCAATAATAAACCTCCAAACTTATTTACAATTTTGGCACCCTCGTTTGTATTCTCTTAAAAATATAAGGGTACAGTTTCAATGATGTGGTTAGGCATGTCAACTTTCCTAAGCTTGCGGGCTGGTCCGGCCCTGAAACATTGGGCTCGGACTTAAATATATATATCCAGAAAAATTAGGTTTTTTGGGCTCAGTCGTTCGGATTATAAGATTTTTCGGGCTTAGCCCGACCGGGTTCGGACTAGCCCGAAAAGCCCTTTAACAAATATATTTGTACATTTTTATTAACATTTTTGTTTGATTGCAATATATGATTAATGATTTATTATAAATAAAGTTTAAAACTCTAATTCTAATTTTCATATTTACTTAATAACCTTACTTAATACTTTTAAAATTTTTATCTATGATATTTTATATGAATTAGATATTGTTTTATTTGGTTAAAGTATTAAAATTTTATTTAGTTTTAAACTTTTTCTTTTAAATTAAGTTGGTTGTAGTAAATATAGAGAGTTATTCAAATTTTGTTTGATTTGTTTGATAGTGCACTTTTAAATTTACATTTTAAGGCTTATAAATTTGAATTTTTGATCTTTAAGATAAGCCCAAAAAAATCTAAAAAGCCATGTAACCCTGTTAGGACTTGGACTTGGACTTTGAAATATAGACTCGAAAATATTTGGGGTCGGACTCAATTGAGCCGGGCCGGGCTGGGTCTGCCCGATTGACACCCCTAGATAGGGCTGCGACTTCGGTTTTTTCAGATTAATTGGTTCGGTTAATTTGTGTTTCTGAAATGCTTACCGAACTTAACCGAAATTAGGATCGGTTCGGTTCGCAAATAATTCGGTTCTTAGCTCTAAAAACCAAGTAACCGAAATTATCTATTTTATATTTTTATTGGTCCAAATCCAATGGGCCCAATGCTAAAATACTAAGAAGAAAAAAAAGAGAAATGGCCCAAAACAAAATTGACTCAGTGAAACCATAACTGAATTTGGGAAAAATGTCATTAAAATCATGAAATTTCAAAATTTAGCCATTTAAAACATAAACTTTGTTGTAGGCCATTTAAAACATCAACTTTCGTTGATTAGTTTTTTTAAACATGAAGTTTCGTTGACCAGGCCAAAATAGACATGATGTTAAATCCGATAGTTGACCTACTAACAGATGTTACTATGCCGTTAATCACTCCGTTACTGACAAAACGACATCGTTTTAATTGAAGTTTTAGTTTGAAATAATGTCATTTAAACCATGAACTTTTAAATATAGGCCATTTAAATCATGAACTTGTAAATGTATGTCATTTAAAACATGAATTTTTAATTTATGTCATTTAAACCATGAATTCGCCCTGGGCATTCGGTAAAAACCAGACAACCTAAAAATTTTGGTTATCGGAGCAAATCGAAGAGAGAAAGCTTAATCGTTCGGTGCAATTGATTTGAATAACCGGATTTTGGTTTGACTCGGTAATCGAATCGATTGGTTTATTAGAAACTGTAGAAGTATATAAGCTTAATCGGCTAACCCGTTTAACCCTAGTTTAGTTTATCTCTTCTTTCTTCGACTCTGCCTCATGATGCGATTCTGAGAAAGAGAGAGAAGAACATCAGTTCATCATTCTTTTTCGATCTTTGTCATGTATTTTGTGTCTTTTTGTTTTTTTCTTGAGTCTTTTTCATTTATTAGGACACTACACTAGAGTCTGAAGGATTGATCATCTTGTTTTAGGATACTGCACTAGAGTTTGAAAGATTGATCACCATTTTTATGTATTATGGTTTACATAACATAAATTTGAAAGTTCATGGTTTAAATGACATACATTTACAAGTTCATGGTTTAAATGACATATATTTACAAGTTCATGGTTTAAATAGCCTGTATTTAAAAGTTCATGGTTTAAATGACACTTTTCGAATTAAAACTTCCATTAAAACGACGTCGTTTTGTTAGTAACGGAATGATTAACGGCATAGTAACGTCTGTTTATAGGTCAATTATCGGATTTAACCTCATGTCTTTTTTAGCCTAGTCAACGAAACTTCATGTTTTAAAAAGCTAGTTAATGAAAGTTGATGTTTTAAATGGCCTACAACAAAGTTCATGTTTTAAATGGCCAAAATTTGAAAGTTCATGATTTTAATGACATTTTTCCCAATTGAATTTAGGTGGTCTTCTACCTTTATCTTCTATTATTCCAGCGACGACTCAAAAACAAAATTACCATTCGAAGCCGGCAACTCATCTTCACCCTTTACTTTTGTCATAACCGAGATCAAACGAGGATGATAATGATGTTTCTTGCAGAAAATAAGAAATAAAAAGTATCAAAACGGCTGAAGTATCAAAGAAGAAGAAGTTGCTCACTTACGCTCTCAAGTCATCGCTGGAATTGTGTATTATGGAGGGTAGGAAACGAAAAAGTTTGCTAGATTTAAGAAGGAGAATATTAAAAATTAGTTTTTTTTTCTTTAAAACAAAATTCGGTTAACCGTTCGGTTTGGGTGAACCGAACCGAGAATCTCGGTTAACCAATCCTAAATCATATTTATTCCGATCTGTTTGCTCAATTAAAAGAACCTGAACCGATTTGCTCAAATTTCGGTTCGGTTTGGTTCAGATCAAAGTCCCAGGCCTACTACGGGAAAAGGGCCATTTCATACATGTACACACCTCAAAAGTGCGAATTGCTGCCTTTACAAACAAAGAGTGCCAATTTAGACATGTACCCTAATACATTTCTAATTTCATACCTCTACTCACAAAATCGAGCCAATTACAAAGTCCACGTTAACGGATTTAAGTCAACCGTTAGAGATGCTGACTCAGAATCTACGTGTATGCAAAACGACGCCGTTTTGATACGTTTTCTTCGCAAAAAAATTGGTGGACATTCCACACTCGGGGAGATTTGAACCCTCAATCTCGAACATTACTAGCATTGGACTTAACCAATTGATCCCACAACAACACTCAGTAAAATCATACAATTATATTCTTATAAACTTAAGGTAGCATCTAAATCGAAGAAAAATGTGGGATATCAATACTCCCGTGGGTGGAACCCGCATCCTCAGATTTTAATAGCAAGGACGTAACCAATTGATCCAACAAGATCACTCGGTTATATCACACAATGTTATCCTTATAAAGCGAAAAGAAATCTAAGTCCCAATTAAAAAACCAAAATCAATTTTAGTGTAACCAAATAATTTGATTTTATTTTCTCAAAAGTTTTTAATATGAACAGATGTATTAAAGTAGATGTAATCTAAAAAAATTATATTAAAAATATGAATTAATTAATCTAAATTAATTAATCTAAATTTTTTTAGATTAATTATTTATTTTAGATTCATTTTTAATGAATTAAAGAAAAAATGAATTAATTTTTTTAGATTAATTAATCTAAAAATTTTAGACTAAAAATGAATTACTTTTTAATTAATTTAAATTACATTTAATTAATTAATTTTTAATTAATTAAAATTTAGATGTAAAAATATATCCTATTGAGAACATATGAGGACGTTTACATTAAAAAATATATCCTATTTTTTTCTTTAATTCATTAAAAATTAATCTAAAAAAATAATTAATCTAAAAAAATTTAGATTAATTAATTCATATTTTTAATCTAAATTTTTTAGATTACGTCTAATTTAATACATCTGTTTATATTAAAAACTTTTGAGAAAATAAAATCAAATTATTTGGTTACACTAAAATTGATTTTAGTTTTTTAATTGGGACTTAGATTTCGTTTCGCTTTATAAGGATAACATTGTGTGATGTAACCGAGTGATCTTGTTGGATCAATTGGTTACGTCCTTGCAATTAAAATCTGAGGACGCGGGTTCGACCCACGGGAGTGTGGTTTTCCCACATTTTTCTTCGATTTAGATGCTACCTTAGGTTTATAAGAATATAATTGTATGATTTTACTGAATGTTGTTGTGGGATCAATTGGTTAAGTCCAATGCTGGTAATGTTTGAGATTGAGGGTTCGAATCATCCCGAGTGTGGAATGTCCCAAATGAGGTGTGTACGGGTATGAAATGGCCCTTTTCCCGGCCTACTACCCCTAGATGTGGTGTACTGTATATGCCAATTAGTTCTAACTAGAAACGTCAAATAGATAGAGAGAGAGGGAAGTAAAGGCATTTGGACTACCAATGTATCTACCGTTACACATATCACAAAACCAAATCCAAAAGAAGTAACATCTGTTTTCAAGTGAATCCATTTGATTTCACACACGATTCGTTTCCTAAACAGGAAGGGGAAAAATGATACCGTATCTACCAAATCATAATATACCCACATCTCTTTCTTTTGACATTTAATAGCTTTCACACACTTGGCCAAAAATAAGAAAATAAAATAAAAGAAGCTTTCATTTCACACACACAACACATTGATCTCTGGATTTACTTCCTTATACGTCTCTATTCTTCATCAGCATATATACAAGAGCCAAATGAATACTCACTAATCTCATAGAAAAATAACAACACATTTTTTCAAAGAACTCTAAAATGGCAAACCAAATAGGGTTACATGTAGTGATGATGATCATCACTGTTTGGCTTCTTTATGCAGCACCTAACATCCATGGCTGGGGGAAAGAAGGTCATGAAATCATCTGTAAGATCGCGCAGGTTTTGATTTTTAGTCTTCTTCCCTCTTTTAGTTTTGATTCAAAATAATGTAAAAACTAATAAGTTGAGAAGAACAGACTAGATTGGATGAAACTGCAGCGAAGGCGGTGAAAGAGCTGTTACCTGAATCTGCGGAAGGAGATTTGTCGAGCTTGTGTCTATGGGCTGATCGTGTTAAGTTTAGGTACCACTGGTCTTCTCCTCTTCACTACATCAACACTCCTGATGTATGTTCCTACCAATACAATAGTGAGTTTTTTCACTAGACCCTTTTCATAAAACTATCAAAAACATAGGTGAGAAGGTTCCAAAGCCTCAGTTTCTAATGGATTTAGTCTTTCTCGGTCTAAAGGGGACTGCAAGGATGAATATGGAGAGAAAGGAAGATGCGTAGCAGGAGCCATTTACAACTACACCACACAGCTTCTTTCCTACAACACTGCAGCATCATCTAAGTCACAATGTAGTACCATAACATTGCCACCTTCTTGCTATTCACCAATTCCCACATCTTTTATCTCCCTCTCATGTTCCTTTTCTAAATTTCTTGTCATCAGACAACTTAACCGAGGCCCTGCTCTTCGTGTCCCATTTCATGGGTGATATCCATCAGGTATAATTATAAACTCGATCAAGATGACCGGTCTCTTCGCTTAATATGTCTAACTAGAATAGTTTTGAAGTGCAGCCTCTACATGTTGGTTATGCTTCAGACAAAGGAGGGAACACCATCGAAGTGCATTGGTACAGGAGAAAAGCTAACCTCCACCATGTAAGACCTGCCAAACGTATATTAATTTGAGCATCAGAAAATACAAGCCTCTATAATTTAGATTCATACAGATATGGGATTCCAGCATAATAGAAACAGCTGAAGCTGATCTCTATAACTCTGAACTAGAAGGAATGGTGGATGCAATCAAAAAGAATATCACGGTACTTTTGAATCAAAAGGACTGTTCTCTACCTGTTTGCTACAAGGTGTTTCTAACTTGCTGACATATTTTAATAAAATGCAGACAGAATGGGCAGATCAAGTCAAGAGATGGGAGAGTTGCACAAAGAAGACAGCATGCCCAGATATGTAAGTCAGATACAAGATTACAGTACCTTTGAATAGAAGTGATTGTTCTTCAAGGCAAAACAAACCAGATTTTAACTTCCACATGCTTTCCCCTGTAAACTTCATATACAGATACGCATCCGAAGGAATTCAAGCAGCCTGTGACTGGGCATATAAGGGGGTAACTGAAGGAGACACACTAGAAGGTACATAAGTAACCTGAAAACGATGATGATTCACAAAATAAAGAAGCTAACAAGAACATAATGTATCCTTTGCAGATGAATACTTTTATTCACGTCTACCAATAGTGTATCAGCGCTTAGCACAAGGAGGGGTGAGACTGGCAGCTACCCTAAACAGGATTTTCGGTTGAACCCAGTTTATAACATTTGATGTCTCTAAGTCTCTCTTCATATCAGATTAATACTGCATGTTGAAAATAATAATGCAGATTGCAAACTCTCGAGCACATCAAAGCTCTTTATTTATCAAACAAAATAAATTATGTGTACTCACAAAGTTTCTTAAACAAGCAGAGCATTATTTATCACAATACGTTTACAACACATACAGCAGGCAAGTCTTCTCAATCTCTGTGAAGAGAAGAGGTCTTCAATCCTTATTTCTCACCACAAGAACTGGACACTTGGCATGGTTAACACAGTAATTGCTAACACTTCCAAGGAAAGTCCTGTCCACATACAAGAGAATACAAGCCACATTATAATCATCCAAAACTCAACTCTACAGCGATCTTAATGTTCAGGTTAACAAGTGAAAACATCAAAGTATTGTCTACACACCTTTGTATTGCTCCTTTACCATTGCTTCCAACAACAAGCAAATCAACACCAAGCTTCTCAGCAGCTTCACATATCGCTTCTTTAGGATTTCCAAACTCCATCACCTTTCTTGGAGTAACCTGATACACAATCAACCAAACCATGATATAACTACAAACAAGATTG
>NC_025689.1:29773834-29851835 GCF_000633955.1 Camelina sativa
AAAACATCAAAGTATTGTCTACACACCTTTGTATTGCTCCTTTACCATTGCTTCCAACAACAAGCAAATCAACACCAAGCTTCTCAGCAGCTTCACATATCGCTTCTTTAGGATTTCCAAACTCCATCACCTTTCTTGGAGTAACCTGATACACAATCAACCAAACCATGATATAACTACAAACAAGATTGTAAATCAACAACAAGAATGGTTGTGGTAGAGACAAACCCCAATCTCAGCACAAATTTTGACCCCTTGATCAAGCCGATTCAATCCAGTGTTCTTATGATTCTCTTTCATTGAGTCTATAAGCTCTATCGCTACAACACAGAAAATCCAAAACTCGATTTCAAAATCCAAACCATAAACAAGCTGTTTAACAAATCAAATCGATGGGATCTATTGCTAATAAAGAAGATGAAGATGAAGATACTTACGAGCTGCTCCATAAGAGGAAGCATAAACAAAGCTGAGATCAAGTGGAGGTTGAGCGGTGAAGAGGATGATATCGGAATCGGCGATACTTTCCTTGAGATACTCTAGCGTCCATTTGAGAGCGCGTTTACTGCAGTCGCTTTCATCAATCGCCACCATCACTTGCTTCTTCACGCTTTGCTCTTCTTCCGCCATGGTTTCTTCTTCTTCTTCGTCGTCTGTGATCGTGTTCGATGAAGTACAGAAATGTGAAGAAGAAGAGAAGACGAAAGAGTTTTTGACTTGGTGAAGTCGGAATGATGTATGACGTGCCGATCCATAGAGGAAAGCACGAGGTTGTTCTGGAGAAATTGGTTTTGATATACTAATTAATTCGTCTTTCTTTTATTTATGACAATTTTTAGAGTTAATTTTGATATATGGCAATGAAAACCTCAATAGATATTTTCAGCTTAGACGCTTCTCTCTCTTTTCTCTCCCTAAAATCTTTCAAAGAGAGAGAAAGCTTCATTGATTCCGACGGTGGCTTCCGGCATCGACTGGCTTTCATAGCAGTGTTGGATGGCTCTTTCTCTGGCATCGGTGGTTTCCATAACATTGTTGGCCGGCTTTGACTCCGGCATCGGCGGCTTCTTTAGCGTCGGTGGTCGGCTTTGTTTCCGGCATCGGTGGCTTCCTTAGCGTCGGTGGTCGGCTTTGTCTCCGGCATCGGCGACTTCCATAGTACCGTTGGCTGGTTTTGTTTTTGATCGATAAAAACCTTTATCTCTCTTCTCTTTCTAGATCTTTCAGAAAGCGAAAGGTTTTTATGGTGTTTTCTCTCCGGCAACGACCAGCTTCCTCGGTGGTGTTAGCTGGCTTTTGACCAGCACCGTTGAATTCCTTATCAAGGGTGGCTGGCTTTTCTTCTAGCATCGATGGCTTTATCACCGTCGATGGCTGGCTTTTGGTTTCGGATCTAACAAAAATAAAGACACTGGCAATTGACTGAAGTTTTGACTTCGATTGATGGACATCGTCTGGGTTTCATAGATTCGAATAGGTTTCAAGCAAACTTCCGGTGAAGTGCAAAAATTTCCTTAGAAGATTGAAAAGCTGTTGTATGAAGTTGAAGAAGTTTTCAGATCTGCATTAATGGAGTCATATTCTCATCAAAGCTTATATTGGGATTTCGTCTTTACTTCTCTCGACGATGTTTGAGATTTGTTGCAAGAAAAGAGCAACTCTCCGGCGATAGTGGCCTAAATTGATGTTTTCCGGCGACATAGCAATCTACCGGTGATCGGTGACTCCCATCTCTTCGACTTCCCACGTGTCATCCAATATGTTCCTCCAATGTCACGTGTCCTTTGTAATGTTTACAATACTTTTCTTCAGTCTAAGGTTTCTTTATTGGGCTTTAGTTTGTTTTTTGCCATGTTTACTTTTGCTGTCTACGTAAAATATTTGGCCTGTTACATTGGCTTATCATGAATAAAACACAATTGCGAAAAAAAAAAAGACAATGAAAAGATTCAGATTATTAAAACACCAAAAATTCTATTACCAAATAATTAACTGGAAATAACAAACGAGTCACGTAAATTTGAGATTAACTTTGACATTTTTTTGATGTATCCAATGTAATGTTTTGTTGAACAAATAAGACTTTCTTTTTTTAGCACTTTAAATAACTAAGATCTGTGCTAGAGTAATAATAATAATAATAATAATAATAATAATAATAATAATAATAATCTATATTATTAAAGTTGACCAATTCTCTCCATCCTTCTGCGACATCAGCAATGGAGAAAGTGCCACATGTCCATCATTTTTTATGTTAGTTGACTGATTCTCTTCGTCTTCCCTTGCTTGATTTTCGTAGTAACTACTACTTTGACCCTTTTCGCATTGCTTTGATTTTTGTAGTAACTATTCATTTATAATATCTCTAACATCATTCTGTTTTTTTTTTGTAGTGAACGAAGATGTGGAAGATGAAAGTCAACTATAGAGAAATGAGAATTTGAAGATCAAGCATATTCAGAGAGTACTCTTTTGAAAAAATCATCAACGAGACTTGGCTTTAGAATATAAATTAGAATGCTGAAAATAACAAAGGACTGAACTTCCTAAAGAAAGAAAATTGTCTTATACTAATGTTAAGATTAGAAATTCTCTAATTGACACTGATTAGATGCTTATTGTTCCAAATAGCTGATGGTATAGCTTACGGCTTTTTAGGCTTCTGAAGAGTCTATATCCACGAATGAACGAATTTATATTGATTGTAACTGGTTATTTTTTGTAGCTTACCTATACTATATTAATGCATTAGTAATGGTTTATTTCTTTTGCTTAAAATAGATTACAAGTTAGTTTCTTCATTATGGGAATTGCATGCTATGTTTTGCTTACTGTTTTCTTTAATTATTCCTATATTTCTTGTTTTGGTATGGTGTAGCAGGTTCAAAAAAACAAATTCTTATATGGCAAGAATCGTGAATATACAGAGAAATATATTTAATTAGTTCTTCTAATCATAGTTTGCAAGTGATTATATACATTCTCATTCGATAACAAACAAGAAAAATCAAAATGACTCTATCTGCAAACGGTGTTGTTTTCCTTCTTTGCAAACCTTTTTTCTATGACTCTATCTGCTCAACTATACACATGATTGCAAGTTCATTCTCACTATGGTGAACCTTAAGAATTTTGTCTTTGAGTGGTGTTGTTTCTAAATTTTTGTTTATGTATTTAGGACCGGTATGTGTGTGTTAATTGTAATCTTACTATAGAATAAGAAGAAACTGGTCATTTTGTGTTTGATTCTTAAGAGGTAGAATATATTATGAGACTTGGGAATTGGTCAAATTTACTACAGTTTTTTTTCTTACTGCTATAGTGCCAGAGAAAATAAAAAATCAATCATTTGTGGTGGCTAATCTAAATTTTCAGTCACATATATGATATGATATTGATCACCATGGTTTGTGCTTTCGTTTTTGATACTCAATACATGAAATGATATTGACAGCAAAAATGTAATTGTTTGTATCGTCAAAAGATAACCCGCGCAGTGCGCGAGTACTCATCTAGTCTTATATAATATGAGAAGGTTTTCTCCTAACTTTGCATAACACGACGACATTTGGCAGCGTATATTTTCGACACCTGTGTCTACTTCTCAATTATTAAATTCTTTTAATTCATTTTTCTTAAAATTACATACATTATTTTTCATATCTACTAAATTTAAATGATATTTCTGTACTGACAAAAATATTGATACTTATGCAATGTCTTTTTAGTAATTATATATAGATATCATTTATCAATTTTTTTATAACTACCATAACATTATAATTTCTTATCATTTATCAATATTTTATATAATTACCATAACATTATAATTTTGTAAATTAGAAAGAATTAAATATTAATATTATAATTTTTGACAAAATATAATGTGATGGTTATTAAATTCTTTACTAATTTCAAGATGTAAAAATATTATAATAATTATTTGTTGACAAATAAATTATAATATTTATCCTACAGTTTTGTGCCAAAACATCAAATCAATTTATTCTAAATAATTTCAAGATATAAAACAATATTATATTTTCTTTTTCTTTAATAGTAATCATTAACACAATTTATTGCATATTAATTCTTTAAAATGTAACTTCCATGATGTTTGAAAAAAAAAAAAACAGATCTTTCATCATATGAATAGACTTTAATGTCTTAATTCCAATACAGTTTGTGTTTTCCAAAAAAAATAAAAAAACAGACAAAACCTATGGTATATTTATTTTTTGAAATGTAACCATAACTCCCATGATGTTTGACCAAAAAGAAACTGAAAAACCTCTCATACTATTACAAATTTGTCTATAAATAGCTAGACAAAGTCTTCATCAAACATCATATTCTACCTCTCACATAAGTTAATTTATTTTAAATAATTTCAAGATATAAAACAATATGATAGTTTCTTTTTCTTTAATAATAATCATTAACACAATTTATTGCATATTAATTCTTTAAAATGTAACTCCAATGATATTTGAAAAAAAATTAAAAACAAATCTTTCATCATATGAATAGACTTCAATGTCTTAATTCCAATACAATTTGTGTTTTCCAAAAAAAATAAAAAAACAGACAAAACCTATGGTATATTTATTTTTTGAAATGTAACCATAACTCCCATGATGTTTGACCAAAAAGAAACTGAAAAACCTCTCATACTATTACAAATTTGTCTATAAATAGCTAGACAAAGTCTTCATCAAACATCATATTCTACCTCTCACATAAGTTAATTTATTTTAAATAATTTCAAGATATAAAACAATATGATAGTTTCTTTTTCTTTAATAATAATCATTAACACAATTTATTGCATATTAATTCTTTAAAATGTAACTCCAATGATATTTGAAAAAAAATTAAAAACAAATCTTTCATCATATGAATAGACTTCAATGTCTTAATTCCAATACAATTTGTGTTTTCCAAAAAAAATAAAAAAACAGACAAAACCTATGGTATATTTATTTTTTGAAATGTAACCATAACTCCCATGATGTTTGACCAAAAAGAAACTGAAAAACCTCTCATACTATTACAAATTTGTCTATAAATAGCTAGACAAAGTCTTCATCAAACATCATATTCTACCTCTCACATAAGTTAATTTATTTTAAATAATTTCAAGATATAAAACAATATGATAGTTTCTTTTTCTTTAATAATAATCATTAACACAATTTATTGCATATTAATTCTTTAAAATGTAACTCCAATGATATTTGAAAAAAAATTAAAAACAAATCTTTCATCATATGAATAGACTTCAATGTCTTAATTCCAATACAATTTGTGTTTTCCAAAAAAAATAAAAAAACAGACAAAACCTATGGTATATTTATTTTTTGAAATGTAACCATAACTCCCATGATGTTTGACCAAAAAGAAACTGAAAAACCTCTCATACTATTACAAATTTGTCTATAAATAGCTAGACAAAGTCTTCATCAAACATCATATTCTACCTCTCACATAAGTTAATTTATTTTAAATAATTTCAAGATATAAAACAATATGATAGTTTCTTTTTCTTTAATAATAATCATTAACACAATTTATTGCATATTAATTCTTTAAAATGTAACTCCAATGATATTTGAAAAAAAATTAAAAACAAATCTTTCATCATATGAATAGACTTCAATGTCTTAATTCCAATACAATTTGTGTTTTCCAAAAAAAATAAAAAAACAGACAAAACCTATGGTATATTTATTTTTTGAAATGTAACCATAACTCCCATGATGTTTGACCAAAAAGAAACTGAAAAACCTCTCATACTATTACAAATTTGTCTATAAATAGCTAGACAAAGTCTTCATCAAACATCATATTCTACCTCTCACATAAGTTAATTTATTTTAAATAATTTCAAGATATAAAACAATATGATAGTTTCTTTTTCTTTAATAATAATCATTAACACAATTTATTGCATATTAATTCTTTAAAATGTAACTCCAATGATATTTGAAAAAAAATTAAAAACAAATCTTTCATCATATGAATAGACTTCAATGTCTTAATTCCAATACAATTTGTGTTTTCCAAAAAAAATAAAAAAACAGACAAAACCTATGGTATATTTATTTTTTGAAATGTAACCATAACTCCCATGATGTTTGACCAAAAAGAAACTGAAAAACCTCTCATACTATTACAAATTTGTCTATAAATAGCTAGACAAAGTCTTCATCAAACATCATATTCTACCTCTCACATAAGTTAATTTATTTTAAATAATTTCAAGATATAAAACAATATGATAGTTTCTTTTTCTTTAATAATAATCATTAACACAATTTATTGCATATTAATTCTTTAAAATGTAACTCCAATGATATTTGAAAAAAAATTAAAAACAAATCTTTCATCATATGAATAGACTTCAATGTCTTAATTCCAATACAATTTGTGTTTTCCAAAAAAAATAAAAAAACAGACAAAACCTATGGTATATTTATTTTTTGAAATGTAACCATAACTCCCATGATGTTTGACCAAAAAGAAACTGAAAAACCTCTCATACTATTACAAATTTGTCTATAAATAGCTAGACAAAGTCTTCATCAAACATCATATTCTACCTCTCACATAAGTTAATTTATTTTAAATAATTTCAAGATATAAAACAATATGATAGTTTCTTTTTCTTTAATAATAATCATTAACACAATTTATTGCATATTAATTCTTTAAAATGTAACTCCAATGATATTTGAAAAAAAATTAAAAACAAATCTTTCATCATATGAATAGACTTCAATGTCTTAATTCCAATACAATTTGTGTTTTCCAAAAAAAATAAAAAAACAGACAAAACCTATGGTATATTTATTTTTTGAAATGTAACCATAACTCCCATGATGTTTGACCAAAAAGAAACTGAAAAACCTCTCATACTATTACAAATTTGTCTATAAATAGCTAGACAAAGTCTTCATCAAACATCATATTCTACCTCTCACATAAGTTAATTTATTTTAAATAATTTCAAGATATAAAACAATATGATAGTTTCTTTTTCTTTAATAATAATCATTAACACAATTTATTGCATATTAATTCTTTAAAATGTAACTCCAATGATATTTGAAAAAAAATTAAAAACAAATCTTTCATCATATGAATAGACTTCAATGTCTTAATTCCAATACAATTTGTGTTTTCCAAAAAAAATAAAAAAACAGACAAAACCTATGGTATATTTATTTTTTGAAATGTAACCATAACTCCCATGATGTTTGACCAAAAAGAAACTGAAAAACCTCTCATACTATTACAAATTTGTCTATAAATAGCTAGACAAAGTCTTCATCAAACATCATATTCTACCTCTCACATAAGTTAATTTATTTTAAATAATTTCAAGATATAAAACAATATGATAGTTTCTTTTTCTTTAATAATAATCATTAACACAATTTATTGCATATTAATTCTTTAAAATGTAACTCCAATGATATTTGAAAAAAAATTAAAAACAAATCTTTCATCATATGAATAGACTTCAATGTCTTAATTCCAATACAATTTGTGTTTTCCAAAAAAAATAAAAAAACAGACAAAACCTATGGTATATTTATTTTTTGAAATGTAACCATAACTCCCATGATGTTTGACCAAAAAGAAACTGAAAAACCTCTCATACTATTACAAATTTGTCTATAAATAGCTAGACAAAGTCTTCATCAAACATCATATTCTACCTCTCACATAAGTTAATTTATTTTAAATAATTTCAAGATATAAAACAATATGATAGTTTCTTTTTCTTTAATAATAATCATTAACACAATTTATTGCATATTAATTCTTTAAAATGTAACTCCAATGATATTTGAAAAAAAATTAAAAACAAATCTTTCATCATATGAATAGACTTCAANAAGCATATTCAGAGAGTACTCTTTTGAAAAAATCATCAACGAGACTTGGCTTTAGAATATAAATTAGAATGCTGAAAATAACAAAGGACTGAACTTCCTAAAGAAAGAAAATTGTCTTATACTAATGTTAAGATTAGAAATTCTCTAATTGACACTGATTAGATGCTTATTGTTCCAAATAGCTGATGGTATAGCTTACGGCTTTTTAGGCTTCTGAAGAGTCTATATCCACGAATGAACGAATTTATATTGATTGTAACTGGTTATTTTTTGTAGCTTACCTATACTATATTAATGCATTAGTAATGGTTTATTTCTTTTGCTTAAAATAGATTACAAGTTAGTTTCTTCATTATGGGAATTGCATGCTATGTTTTGCTTACTGTTTTCTTTAATTATTCCTATATTTCTTGTTTTGGTATGGTGTAGCAGGTTCAAAAAAACAAATTCTTATATGGCAAGAATCGTGAATATACAGAGAAATATATTTAATTAGTTCTTCTAATCATAGTTTGCAAGTGATTATATACATTCTCATTCGATAACAAACAAGAAAAATCAAAATGACTCTATCTGCAAACGGTGTTGTTTTCCTTCTTTGCAAACCTTTTTTCTATGACTCTATCTGCTCAACTATACACATGATTGCAAGTTCATTCTCACTATGGTGAACCTTAAGAATTTTGTCTTTGAGTGGTGTTGTTTCTAAATTTTTGTTTATGTATTTAGGACCGGTATGTGTGTGTTAATTGTAATCTTACTATAGAATAAGAAGAAACTGGTCATTTTGTGTTTGATTCTTAAGAGGTAGAATATATTATGAGACTTGGGAATTGGTCAAATTTACTACAGTTTTTTTTCTTACTGCTATAGTGCCAGAGAAAATAAAAAATCAATCATTTGTGGTGGCTAATCTAAATTTTCAGTCACATATATGATATGATATTGATCACCATGGTTTGTGCTTTCGTTTTTGATACTCAATACATGAAATGATATTGACAGCAAAAATGTAATTGTTTGTATCGTCAAAAGATAACCCGCGCAGTGCGCGAGTACTCATCTAGTCTTATATAATATGAGAAGGTTTTCTCCTAACTTTGCATAACACGACGACATTTGGCAGCGTATATTTTCGACACCTGTGTCTACTTCTCAATTATTAAATTCTTTTAATTCATTTTTCTTAAAATTACATACATTATTTTTCATATCTACTAAATTTAAATGATATTTCTGTACTGACAAAAATATTGATACTTATGCAATGTCTTTTTAGTAATTATATATAGATATCATTTATCAATTTTTTTATAACTACCATAACATTATAATTTCTTATCATTTATCAATATTTTATATAATTACCATAACATTATAATTTTGTAAATTAGAAAGAATTAAATATTAATATTATAATTTTTGACAAAATATAATGTGATGGTTATTAAATTCTTTACTAATTTCAAGATGTAAAAATATTATAATAATTATTTGTTGACAAATAAATTATAATATTTATCCTACAGTTTTGTGCCAAAACATCAAATCAATTTATTCTAAATAATTTCAAGATATAAAACAATATTATATTTTCTTTTTCTTTAATAGTAATCATTAACACAATTTATTGCATATTAATTCTTTAAAATGTAACTTCCATGATGTTTGAAAAAAAAAAAAACAGATCTTTCATCATATGAATAGACTTTAATGTCTTAATTCCAATACAGTTTGTGTTTTCCAAAAAAAATAAAAAAACAGACAAAACCTATGGTATATTTATTTTTTGAAATGTAACCATAACTCCCATGATGTTTGACCAAAAAGAAACTGAAAAACCTCTCATACTATTACAAATTTGTCTATAAATAGCTAGACAAAGTCTTCATCAAACATCATATTCTACCTCTCACATAAGTTAATTTATTTTAAATAATTTCAAGATATAAAACAATATGATAGTTTCTTTTTCTTTAATAATAATCATTAACACAATTTATTGCATATTAATTCTTTAAAATGTAACTCCAATGATATTTGAAAAAAAATTAAAAACAAATCTTTCATCATATGAATAGACTTCAATGTCTTAATTCCAATACAATTTGTGTTTTCCAAAAAAAATAAAAAAACAGACAAAACCTATGGTATATTTATTTTTTGAAATGTAACCATAACTCCCATGATGTTTGACCAAAAAGAAACTGAAAAACCTCTCATACTATTACAAATTTGTCTATAAATAGCTAGACAAAGTCTTCATCAAACATCATATTCTACCTCTCACATAAGTTTCTAAATTTTAAAGGAATTTAATCTTTTCCTTTATGTGATATTTGTAGGTTTTGAAATAAATAAGTTGAGTCGAAATTTTGGAGCATATATATATATATGTGAACATGTGAAATGTGGCTATTCATTAAAAAGAGTTAGAAGAAAGTCTTAGGCAAATAACACATTCTCACTTGTAAATGTTGTTTCGAATGCTTATTTTGTATATCAATATTGTAAACTTTTTTCATTTGATCCATTCGAAATGTTGTTACAACTATGTTTGTATGTATTTATAAACTTTCTTTTCGATAACCATTTTCATGGTCCTTTATTTTATTTATAGATTATAACTTCTGATGAGAAAGGTTTTGCGATGATTTAGGGTTTAGGTTCGACGATGATTTGAACGTCTAGGTGATATATATCTCATGATATGGGTTTCCAAAGCCATGTGATTCTTCCAAATTCAGTTTTTATTTTCTTACACAATTTAGTCTTAATAATTTTCTTAAAATATAATTAACATCTAATTAATTTCTTTTCATAATATTATTGTTTGGGTTATACTATGTATGCACTTATTTTCTCTTCTCATATGTTTCATTATTTTTCCTAGCCATGATCGATTGTTGATGATGTGATGATAGTGCTTACCTGCAAGCAGAGCAAGGCAATGGGATTTGACCATGTGTGCAAATTTCATCAATACGCATTTAACAAGACTCACCTCTACCACATGTTTATCAAGTCAAAAGATCCAAAGATCACCCTAAGCTAATTCCCATTGCATTATAGAGAGAGAGGCGGAGGGAAAGAGAGAGAGACACAATGTTTTGGAAAAGCATGAAGATTTGAGTTATCTCTTTTTTCATCCATCACATGAGTTTAGAAATAAAAACACAGAAGAAAAAAAAAAGATTATATGGTAAACAATTATTTTATGTTCTCTTAGACTATGCAGTTAACACTAAAAAAGTAACTCGATAATACGATGGTATGTTTTTACTCTTTTTCGTTAGTCATTTTGAGTATAATACAACATATCTATATAATAAAAAAGTATAACACAAAAAGCAGTTTTTATTTGATATAATAATATATCAATATATATTAATAACATTTTTTTTACTCAATTCTAAACTAAAATTTAGTTTGCATTTAGTATGTTCAATAGATATAAAGTACGTGATAAAACAATTCTAACAGAGAACTTCCTTTCCCAAATACAATTAATCAAGAAACACAAAGAATTCTACTTCTAAAACACAAATGCATTTGAAGTCATTTGTATAATTCATTAAGATTAAACTATTTTATTGCTAAAACATTCAAATTATAATAATAAAACTTTTAAGCATGTGTGAAGCATGATGGTAATATATAAATATCAAAATTATTTATGTTACCTTTAGTTATCTAATTAATGAAATTAATTATACAGAGAATGAAGAAAAAGCATGAGTTTCGGCTCAAGAAGAGGTTATTCGAGAAATCCAAGCTACTTTCTCGCCCTTTTCGAGGTGTCTGGTTTTAGAAAATATTGATGTTTTGTAGATTATGTTAACATTGGACAAACGAACACATAATGTCCATAATTAGCTGCATTTTATTTATACTTAGTCAATGTTTTTTTTTCTTAATGTAAAAAATGTTTGTACGTCTTTCTTGTACATCAAAACATGAAGAGCTCTATATATTATGGGATACAGACTAAATATTTTAAAGTAACCTTTCATATTAACAAAAATTTCATTTTAATGTTTAACTAATCTATAGTCATTCATTTTAAGTGACTGAAAATATATATTTAAAAACAAAACAAATAACAAACATAAGATATATAATTTATCGAAACAAAAAATATAAAATTTTAAATATTTTAATAAATCTAAAATATGTTAAAATTATTATAAAGTTATCTCGCGCATCGCGCGAGTCTACTTCTAGTAATAATAATAATGTAAGTGATTGAGCCATCAACTTTGTAAAATGATCATCAACATAATTAAAATACCCGAGAAAAAATGTTGTTTATCAGTTTTGTAAGTGACCACCAACAAAAAGCTGTCATTCAGTTTTGTAAGTGATTAAGCCATCATCTTCCATTTTAACTAAAAGTATATAACAGAAGACGAAAAGCATAGCTTTCAAAGATTATTATTGACAAAGCAATGGAAGAAGAAGACACTCTAGGTATAGTAATTGTCGGAGCTGGAATCTCCGGCCTTGCCACAACAGTTGGGCTCCATACAGTCCTAGCCCTACCATAAAACAGGTAAAGCCTCTGCTTTAGCCCATACAATGGTTGTGTTCATTTCGTTGACGCAGGCGGCTGCGGCAGCGGCAGTGACTGCAGCAAACGCAACCTTTTTGATCGCTGCAACTAATCGACGTTCAAAATTAGAATCAGCGTTGCTGCAGCGTCTTACCGCAAGTACCTGCGGCAACCAAACGAACAACGATATATGCGGCTGCCCCATCTGCAGGTACTTGCAGCAACGAAACGAACAGGCTCAATATTAAGTAAAAAATTGAGATCACATTGTTGAATATGTAATTAGTCTAGTACTCTAGTGGCATTTATAATACCAAATTACCACTACATGCAGTTCTGAGGTTCGATTCCACATGCTTCCAAATTTTTTTTTTAATTTTTCTTTTTCCCCTATTATTTTCAAAATCTTCTCCATCTCTTACATACTTTTGTTCTACTTAGTGTTCTTTTACCTTTTTCTTTATTATTTTATTAATCATATATACAACCTAAGTTACTAAAACAAAAAAAAAAAAAAAAACAAATTTAAGAACTATGTAAAAGTTTCACAATTTTTAATAATTATACTTAATTGCTTTAGCCTTTAGGCCACATAAACCATAATACCGGCCGTGGCTCCATAGGTAGGTGTATGCGTGTGTGTGAAGGTAGCTGTGTTTTGAGTTATAAACAGAGTTAAGTTTAACCAAAGTGGTGAATCTATGTCACACATACAGGCTTGGGATCAGAAGCACGATGCTTGAATCTTCTGAGAAACTAAGAGCCACATGATTTGCACTCTCAACTTATTTCAATGCTTGGAAGGCTCTTGAAGCTCTCGGTATTTCTCAGCATCTTCGAAATCTCCATGATCGCCTTCAAGGGGAAACCAAAAATTAACACTAACACACATTTCATAGCAATTATGAGGTAAAGGAACTTATCTTTGATCTTTATGTAGATTAATGGTCGGACCAATCTCTGCTGAAAACCCTCCAAAAGAGATGTTATTACCAGAATCTGAGTATGGTTCTTATTCTCTGGACTTTCATTTAAACAAAACAAAAGAAAATCAGACAGAACTTTCTATAACCTTGTTGACATGGTTTTGTCAGAGAATATGAGTTTCGATGTGTATAGAGGAAGATGCTGTTAGAGGCTTTAGCGGGTGAATTACCTCAAGGAGCCATAAGGTTCTTATCTAAGTTCTTGATGTGATGATCTTTTTCCCAGGAACATGGAAAGGGTTTACCAGTGAGTCTACTTAGCTTGACAATACAATTCATTGAAGCTTATGATTCGAGCCACTAGAGCTACCAGACGAGTCACCAACAAAATTTACCAAAAATAAAAACTTTCGAAATATGTTTTTTTGGCTTGGCCAACAAAAAATGGTGTTTTAAAAAGATAGTCAAGCAAACTCGGTGTTTTAAATGGTCTTAGGAAATGTTCATCTATGTTGCATGGAAACTCTTTTTAAAGCGCGTTTCCCGTTTCCGAAACGTTTCGGAAACAAAAATTCGTGGAAACACGGAAACAAGTCACAAAAACACAATTCCTACAAATCTTTGTTTGGAAATACGACAGAAACTCCGTTTCCGTTTTGGAAACACAATGAAAACTTTTTTTAGCTAAGAAACTTAATAAACAAAATAATTTGAAAATATATACTCACAATACATATAAATATATAATATTATTAGTGTTTTAATTCAACTATTATATAATATAAACAGAAATTCAGCATGGGAAGGCAAAGCGTAGGTAATCACCTTCCCATGCTGCATCAACACACACCCCAAACCAACTCTGGATACATCTGTATAAACCACATAGAGTTCTTCTTGCTCAGGTAAAGACAATATTGGCATAGTAGTAAACATCTGATTTAGGCTTGCAAAGCCCTCCTCACACTCCTGTGACCAAACAAAAGGAACATCCTTCCCTGTCAACTTAGTCATCAAACGTGCCTTGCTTGCAAAGCCCTGCACAAATCTCATGTAGTACCCTGCCAACCCAAAGAATCTTCTGATCTCTGTGACATTATGCGGGCTAGGCCAATCTCTGATAGCCTAAATCTTCTCCGGATCTACAGAAACTCCCTCTGCAGAAACAATATGAACCAGAAAACCCATCTCACGCTGCCAAAAACTGCCCTTACTCAACTTAGCAAACAATTTCTGCTCCCGCAGCTTCTCCAGAACTGCCCTCAGATGCACTGCATGCTCCTCAGGACTCTTAGAATATACCAGGATGTCATCGATGAAAATGATGATAGACTCGTCCAGAGACTCCTGAAACACGCTGTTCATCAATCTCATAAACGCTGCTGGCGTGTTAGTTAACCCGAAAGGCATCATCACAAACTTATAATGCCAATACCTTGTTCTGAATGCAGTCTTCCTCACATCTGCCTCGTCTATCGGAATCTAATGATAACCCGACGCCAGATCAATCTTGGAGAACCAAGTGGCACCTCTTAGCTGATCCAACAACTCATCAATCCTCGGAAGAGGGTACTTGTTCTTCACAGTGACCCGGTTCAAACCCCATTAATCTATACACAAGTGGAGACTTTCGTCCTTCTTCTTAAAACATCCGTCCTCTTTCTTAACAAACAACACCGGCTCTCCCCACAGTGAAGTGATAGGTCGAAAGAATCCCCTGCTCAACAAATCCTCTAGTTACTTCCTCAACTCTACTAAACTAATAATCAAGTTGTATGCCAACATCAACTCGCCGCCACCTGAATATCACCAATCAAAAATCCTTGAGAACTGATCATCTCATCTGTGACCACTCTTCAGGTAATCCACTAAACATTTTGCCTCTCCGACATTTCACACCCCCTTTCCAAAAATAGACAAGTCCTAACTATTCATAGAACTTTCTTTTTATGGAAACTTTCCTTTTTTGGAACTTTCTATTCTTTCTTTGCAACGACACTTTCCATATTTAGAATCACATAATCCCTTAACCTATTCCACATCAAGATTTCATAAGAACTAATCATCTTATTAACTCTTCTCCAACAACATTGTCAGTAAACCTGCAATACGGCCATCTCGGTCTGAGCAAAACTTGTCACCACACTCACAACACCCGCTAGACCTCCAGCAACACCAGTAAGCACATCACCACACAACTAAAATCCAAGATTAAACCACCATCAAATCTCGAGGTCTACATTCCGTCGTTATATTTATACTCACGTCCTAGGCATTGCTTGCTCCAAACTCCTCCACCCTTAGGTCGCAACCTTCGGGCCATACTGATCTCACTCTCAGACCAGCGTCTTCGAGTTTACCGTCTCACTCTTGGACCACAATCCTCAAGATCTCGGTAGCAGGAGAACTACTCATCCCCTCAGGGAAACATCATCCCCTCTACCACTCTCGGAGCCCCCAGCGCCTCGAGCTATCGGTATTCAGGGAAACCACCATCCCCTCAGGAGCAACAATCCTTAAAGATTATAAACATCTTGCAACCAAAAGTACTTCCTGTGGTCCGAGTATAACATTGCAATGTTACACCTTGAAACAACCCTTCCCGTTTTTTTTTTATACCTTAATTTACTAGTGGTCCCATACCCACTAACATCCTAACAACAATCAATAACCGCGGATAACCAAATAAACAATTCCAATAATATTCCAACATAACTAATCCAATAACATCATAATCCAAACAAAGGAATAACCAAAAGCTAACATCCTACAATGTTCCAATGACTTAATCTAGCAACCTAACATCAGCTAGACCACAATCAATCAAGCCTCTAGAACACCCTCCTCCTCATTGCCTTTGATTCCACGATCACACTTTTCCTTTACCTGCACACCACAAACAACAATTGAGATGCGTAAGTATTATCATAAATACTTAGTGAGGCCGTCCTCCCATCTACTGGGTTATACACACAAGCATATGAGACCCTCAAGTTTAAGCAAAACAAACAACACACAACAATACATCAAACCAGGAAAACAAGTCTCGACTGAGACCAGTGTCGACCGATGCCTCACGGTGTCGATCGATGCTACAAACAATGGTGTCGACCGATGCTAAACAGTGTCGACCGATGCCACTCCAAATGGTGTCGACCGATGCTTCCTAGTGTCGATCGATGCCTCCTCTGCAGACACGATCTGCGCGAAACCGAACATCGAACTCTCCTTCCCAATCATCTCGAATCCGTCTCAAACTCACCCAATTACCTCAGAAATCACTGGGAATCACAAAAACAACGAACCCAAGCAACAAAACAACACAAACAGCAAAGAAAACACACAAACAAGAGAGATCTCATGCTTAGATCAACCATGGTCAAGCACTCACCTCAAGAACAGGAAGATTGGATTGAGAAACGTGGAAAACAACACCTCCAGAAGCTCCCCCTTCGTTTCCAGCAACAGCTAACCCTCCTACAGCCTCAGATCTCTCCAAAAACTCCAAGAACAAACCCAGAAAGTCACAGAAACGTTTTCTCTCTTTTCTCTCTTTCTTTTTCTCTCAAAAGCGGCGAGTACAGACAAAATAACACGACCTAGGGTCGTTTTTCCCCTTTTACACACGATTTAGGGATTTTAATTGAACCAAACCGAACCAATCGGCAATTAAAACGAACCCGACCAAACCGGAACACATGGTGTCGATCGATGCCCCCAAGGGTGTCGATCGACATCCACACCAAAATTACAAAAATTGGTTCGCGGATGTTACACACCTGCCCAGTCAACTTCTAATATCCAACTGGATTACCCACCAAACAGAGAAATATCTGCTCCAACTACATATGTCCACCTATCCACCTCTCTAGGCTCGATACCTCTCGAGAAGAATCTTGCACCGATCATCTACAACTGCTCCATCCTCCTAACATAAGATGGAAAGTCCTAAACATCCCCAGCCCTCGGCTGCACCCCGCCACATGTGGCACAACTGGAGCCTCCATTGGTACCCCTCTCGGTAACCGCTCCAACAGCACGCCAACAGATCCGCCAAGCGATCATCTCGACCCTAGGCTCCACCTGCTGCAACCCCACACCTGGGTTCCCAGCACCCCTGGCATTCTCACCGTCTAACCCTCTCTGGTCCCTCTTGATACGCTTGCGACCCTCTGACGTACCTCTTCGTGGAACTCTGGACCACACACTTGCTGACCTCGGGACCCGCCCGACCATGACCACGACCATGTCCCCGTCAACGACCAACAACTCAAACATCTTTAACCACAGCACTTCCAAGAACAGAGGCTAACAAGCAATCTTAACATAAAACAAAATATAAACTCACCGTGTAATCACATTGTAGGCTCGAAGAGGATGTTCTAGGACTCCATGCCACACACAATTGACTAACTCACATAATCAATCAAAGCATACAAATCCCAAACATCTACAACACAAAGCCTAGTAAACCTAAACCTAGAACTGTAAGAGCTCTGATACCAAACTGAAACGACCCGAACCATTTTTTTAATAATAAATTAATAAATAATAAATAACAACTAATAATAATAAATCATAAATAATAATAATAAATAATAAACAAACAACTCAAAAATATTTATTTAAATATGCAGAACTCAAATCACCAAATAAGCAGCGAAAAATACAAATAATAATAAACCAATAATTAACCAGAATCATAGACCAAAATCTAGCAACTTAAACCATGGTTCTAACACCAACATTCCAATTCTAGCAAACTAGCATGAACCAAAACATAACAACTAAGTCCCTAGAACATTCTCCCCTTCATTGTCATGATCCCACGGTCACACTTTGCCTCTACCTGCACCACAAACACGATGAGATGCGTGAGTATTACCAGAAATACCCGCTGGTCTACGAGCTATACACACAAGCAAATCAAGAGTACAACTACAAATAAAATATAACAAACCAACCATTACACTGAACAACCAATAACACTTTCATCACACCTACAGATCAACACACAAAACAAGTCATACAACCCAATCGCTTAGATAAGCTCATGGTCACGCACTCAACTTAACAAGTGATTCAAGAAAATAACTACAACCAAATGAGAGGCTCTCCAATATCTAAGAACAACCAAACTCGCTCCTACAACCAATCACAACAACAAACAAACATTGAAAACAAACTGCTATAAAAAACAGAAAAGAACAATCTGACAAGTGAAACCACTAAATTAAAACGAACTGTTAACTCCAGTGAAAAGCAAAGTCTATACATCTAGAAGCTTTCCACAAAATTTTAGCACGATCAGATCTCAGATGAAATTGCAATCGATCCTGAAACACCCGCTGTCTCAATCCGCGAATGAGAAGAAATGCCCCACGAAAATGCCAATATCTCCTAGAATATTAACTCAAACTCACTTATGTAAAAAGGAGAGTGTACGAAAATCTCTTAGCTACAATCCTACCCAAAATCAATACCTTTCTAAACGGTTTGACCAGTCGGATCCTCCTTCTCCCGAACCCTGACAATTCTGTTTCTCTCTTTACTCTAAGGAAAAAGCTTAATCTCCTTCTCTTTCTCCTTTACACCCAATAACCAAGAGTTATCTCTTTTTCTCTCCCTCTCTATAATGAAAATATCGACAAAAGCACAAAAGAAGAGAGGAGGCGTGATTTCATGAGAGAGATTAGAGGTTTTTGGTTTAATTAGATTAAACCAGGATTTAATTAAACCAAAATCAATTAAAATCCACCCCTTTGGTTTACTCAACACATCCCAACTCTAATCCCTGATCACGGATGTTACAACTTCATCAAATCTTGTTTGGTTAAATGAATCGTAATTATCTCTTTAATAAATGCAAATTTATTATTAATTTGATAAAATAAAAAATTAGGTAGAGAAAATTTAGGAAATTTGAAATTATACATTAAAATCGCAATATCAAATAAGGAAATCATTAAAATTGCAAAATTTGGTCAACAAATTATTTAAATATGAATAGAAGGTAATGAAATAATTGTGGTTTGTTGCAAAGATTGTCAAGAATTAACTAAGGTCCAAATACATATAATTCAAATATACTTGTTTAGTTACATGAATTGTAAAAATAAAAATAAAAATATATGTCCATTTTTTAAAAATCGAATCACAGTATATGCAGACAAAAATTCTAAAATTTTATAATCTATATAAATTATATAATAATTCAAAATAATTAAGTATAAGATCAAATATTAGTGAAAGGAGAATTGTATTTTTATTTAATATATTACTTTAAATTAGGTAGATAGATTTTAAGAATTTTGAAACTAATATTATCATATAAGGAATCATTTTGTTTGGTTGTGAGGATTACAGAGAACTAAACAAGACTAGTTTGGATACATGGATAAATAGAATATTGTTAATCCGAATTTACCCTTAATGAGTTGAATTTTTTGTCTTTCAATCAATGGCACATTTCATAAATAAGTGAGTAATTTCGGATATTTTCAAAATGTACTTCACTTTTAATAGTATTAAGATATAGATTATTGAATTCGTCCTATCGAATGGCATCCGCCCACGTGTGGGAAGGTGATAGGAAATATCCGAATTCTCATGTTTCTTCACTGGTATTAAGATATATATATGTTTGATTGAGCTGTGTTGTCGATGGATGGATAATTTTAAAGCTTGAATCATCATCGACCCCTTTAAATCTTCTATTTTTAGCTAGGCTTTAAGTATTTATACTTATTTAGTTTTAAAGCATGAATTTTGAAGCTTTAAAAAATTATGAGAAAACAAAAAAGAGAAAAAAAAAGTGTTAAAAGTCTATTACCAATCAGGATCTAAATTTAATAAAATATTAAATAACAACAGATTCTACGTAACACTAAACTTTAAAAGGATTTAACAAAATTCTAATTGAATAATAACAGATTCTACATAATATTTAAAATTATTAAAATTTTATTTAAATCACAAACCAATAATGCAACCTTAATTAAATAAAAAATACGTTAGAAGAATATGAATGATCGCAAGTCACCTCGAGCGAGAAAAATCAATTACTAACATTATTGTAGCATAATGCATATATAAATGTTTTGGTCCAAACTCTTTCTAAAATACACGACCACTCTTATTCAGGTCCCTCCATGCTAGCTATTATGCACTTCACACGACAAATTATGCATATTTAGACTATCTAGTCTGAACTTTATTATTATCACAGAAACTTAATTTATGATTATATTTCTTGTGGAAATTACTACTATTTTTAATATTTTATTAGACAAAGTTCATGGTAGATATATATACTTTCTTAATATTATCACAGAAGTTGTTTTTGCCTCGGATGACTCTAACGTCATTTCATTTTATTCTGCTTAATTTTATCTAATGCAAGGTTCTCTCTTTTCATAGTTTGATTATGAGGAAAACCATTTTTGTCCATTCTGCCATGTCCAGAATATATTAACCACTGAAGATCCTCAGTTTCATTGTCATAATGTGCTGATGTTACCATACTTGTTGCAAGAGTATCTGTTGAGCCATCTTTAGTTGTCATATAATCAATGTTGGCAACCATAGGTTTGTGAAGCCTGACTAAGAACATTTCACCCCAATAATAGAATATATTGCCTACTTGTACTCTAGGAACTGGACCAGTCCTCTTTTTCATATTAGCTTGGAGCCCCATAAACCTGCAATTAGCGTCCTCAATTGTAAGGATGTTTTTAGAGAGTTTTAGTTGGCATAATATTCGTTAAACCACGTGAAAACGCATCAAAACCGATTCTACTATCTCATGGTTTCCGGTTTCTCTCTCTGTTTCAGTTATCCCTGAATCAAAATTTTTAACATCTGCAACCGTTCTACTATTGAGATCTTCTGTCTTACAACCGTAGAACGGTTGCAGATGTTAAAAATTTCGATTCAACGATAACCGAAGCAGAGAGAAAGCAGAAACTATGAGATAGTGAAATCGGTTTTGATGCGGTTTGACGCGGTTAGACGAAGATTATGCCAACTAAAACTCTTGAAAGGCATCCTTACAACCACGGAAGCCAATTGCAAATTTATGAGGGGTCTAAACTAATATGAAAAAGAGAACTGGTCCAGTTCCTGGTGTACAAGTAGGTGATATATTCTATTATTGGGGCGAAATGTGCTTAATCAGGTTTCACAAACATACGGTCCTCGACATTGATTATATGACGACTAAAGATGGCTCAATAGATACTCTTGCAAGAAGTATGGTACCATCAGAACAATATGATTGGTTGATATATTATGAACATGGCGAAACAGACAAGAATGGTTTACCTCGTGATCAAACTATGAAAAGAGGGAACCTTGCACTAGATACAAATAGAATGAAAGGGAATGATGTTAGTGTCATCCAAGGCAGAGACGACTCCTAAGATAATACTAAGAATGTATGCATATATGATGGACTTTATCTAATAAAATATTAAAAATGGTTGTAAATTCCACAAAAAAATATAATCATAACTATTAAGTTCCTGTGATAATAATAGAATTCAGACTAGATAGTCTAGAAAATGAGCACCTTGTGAGGATGGACCTACACAACACCAACCACCCTTCCTGCTCCTTAACCGATCTACAAACGCAAAGCTTTCGTAAGAATAATGGAACCGTAATATAACAATCAAGTATGTAACAAAGACACAACAACCAACATTTCTAATGTTTTTTTTAATCTCTCTATGCAATAAGGGTAAAATCTCAATTTTAACACTAACAAGAACTAAAACAAATAACATAAAAACAAAATAAATTATCTACTCTGATCTTTCGTTCTGACAACACATTAATCAAGTAAATAAACAAAAAAAAATTCACAGCTTAACCAGAATATTAAAATGCATATATAATCATCAACATAAGCTGTATATAAAACAATAAAATAGTGAAACAACAAATTGAATGAGTAAGTACCTTAACAGGCCGAGAAAATAGATTTAAATTACAAAATAAGGAGCTGGAGACAAAAAAAAAGAAAAGGAAAACTACAAATGAGAAATGGTTGAAAAATATCAATTGTAAAATTGGTTTTTTTTTTCTTGGGTATGAGAATATGGTAGAGAGTAAAGAAAAACCTTCTATTTAAAAAAAAATTAGGATGATGCCTTAGATGAATTTTCACCGTAGAAAGTTTTAGTCATTAAAAATCCCAGATTTTTTTTCTTACAATTCAATGTATCGTAAGATTTATTCATTATTTTTTTTTGGCACATTTTTCTGGAAAATCATTAACATGAATGGAAAATATCTATATTTTCTTTTTTCAAATAATATATTTTACATATGTGTAATATATTCAGCTATTTTAAAAAAGTTGAATGGGTACAGCTAAAAATAATGAATCATATAATTAAATGTTTGATTGTTTTAATTTGAATATGACTTTCACAAGATTGTCATTTAAGGAGATAAAATCAAACTTTATTAGTATTATTTTTGAATAATCCAAAAGAGTAGTACTTTTATGGGCAGATAGCAAATTCATTATGGTTAAAAGAAGGTATTCCTTTTTTTTTTTGACCTCTTTTTTTTTTTGACCTCATTAAAAGAAGGTATTCCAAATTTTAAGTTTCGGACACAAATTAAAACGCAAACGAAAAATGTCAATATATAGGCCAAATACTTAAGTCATGCTTATGTTATGTGGAAACTTAAAGTTTGCAATATAAATTAACAAAGCCAATATTCGATTATGTCCATGACACATCACTACACATATGTTATCGTATTCGTATATGTACACTAATACATTATATATGAGTACGAAGCGCTTGCTGCAGTTCTTTATATACATATATTTTTTCCAAAACGTACGCATACAAACCAATTTGGCTTAAAGCACATATACATATGATGAAGTTGTTGAATGGATATATTAATGTTTCGTTGCAACGACAAAAGATTTTTGGTCACAATATTTTGAAGACAGTTGGGGTTAAAAACACATATCCTACATACTGAGATTAGGAGATATTTTCCTACGAAAAAATGGTCATAGAGATAACGTACTTTTGAGTACAAAAGAAATAATAAATGGACGGAGAATGGATTTGGACCTCCTTAATAGATAGATATATACATATTTTTCTTACATAATTAAGTTTCCAACATGACAATACGTCAATACCTGTAAATCTGTATTGGGAGCATGACATGAAATTTCCTAAGAAAATGCTCAGAGTTGTTTTTTTATTTTTTTTGTTAAACACTTGATTTCATTCATTTCTAAACGAAATACAAGGAAAAGGATTCAAGAATCCAAAGTTTAAACCATACAACAAAAGAGGCATTCCCCAATACCAAACAAAGTAAGATAAAATAGATCAACAAAGAGTCCAAGAGGCTTTAGAGCAAAAGCTAGATAGCAGGTTGCCCCATGTGAGATCAAGGTTTGTTGAGAAGTCTTCTATGAGTAGCTCAAAGATAGACAAACTTGTCATAGTCAAATCTAGACTTAATGACGTTGAAAAGGTGTTCTTAGCGAACGGTTGGTAGACTATGGTTTTGTAGTCAGGACAATGTTGCTTTACCAAACAAAGCATAAGGATTGGATCATATCGATGATTCGCACTAAACATTAGATGGTCTTGGATCCGAGTGGTAGGAGTGGGACGAAAAGGATGCTTTAAATCATCAGGTGACCAGCTTAAGTGATACTCGTCAATGAGCATAAAATCAGAGCCAAGTTTATCACTAGTGCTAGAACAGATCGAGATACATGAACTAGGGAACCATATTGAATTTTCCTCAAACCACAAGCCCCTAAAAACATCTAAAGCCAGGTTCTGTATAGGATGTATGAGTAGCCAAAGCAGAGCTGGTGTTACCTTTCGCCGATGGAGTCTTCGACCATCAGTTATCGGGAAACATATCAGTTCAAGACAATGGCGATTCATATGCGGTGAGGAGTTGGGCTGAGAGATGCTATTGATGTCCGTTTGAGAAGATTTGATGACCTCAGGGCTTTTTTGGCTTAATGGGCCTAAGCTGAAAACTAGGTCCACTAGGGATAACCCTAGTTTCAGCAGGAAGCGCCGCACAGGATATCGAGGAAGGTCGCCGTCCGAGAGCTGCAGCGAGGTCTGCGGTGCAGGAGACTTCTCCGGTGAGTGAGAGAGCAGCGGCATCGTGTGGTATCCGTGGTAAAAGTCGCCATTGGTAGTTAGGTCCACTGGGGAAAATCCTAACTTTGAACCCGATTGCCAAGATGAAACATAGATGTGGCGGCTTCCCGAGACTAATTGAGGGTTTTGTGCTGCAAAGCGCAACTCCGGTGATTGAAAGATCGGCGGGAACAGCCGGTGACCTTGGTTTGGGTCGGCGATGGAACCTAGGTCCACTGGGGAGAATCCTAGTTCCGCTTGAAATAACCACGGTGAGGAGAGAGTACGGTTGGTGTCCGAGCTTTGAGGAGAGGTTCTCTCCAGTGAGTAGCAGATCGGCGGACACAGACGGTTTTCGCTGGTGTGATTAGAGATAGGTTTTGTTAGGGTTTGGGAAGGGTTAAAAAAGATAACAAATTGGGGAAAAAATTTAAACAGAGCTACACTAGAGAAAGCAGAGAAAAACTGGGGGAGAGATTGATCGATTTTGTCCCGACGCTGGCGGCCGAAAGCCTCACCGGCGCCGGGTAGCTTGATTGCGGAGAGTGTCTTGATAACCGTGTCTGAGAGAAAAAAAAAAACAAATAAGTACTTACGAACGTTTCTTAAGAAAATGCTCAGAGTTGTTAATATCGTTATCTTTGCAGGTAAGTGAAACACGATGTAGGCCAAGTTTTTTTTATATCTTTAATAGAAAAGGAGTCGCAATGCTACTTTTGAGGCGATAATTATCTCAAGGTAGCGCAACAAGAAAGGTGTTGCTAGGATTAATCGTGATGAAGGTAAAATACATGATTACTAATATAAAAAAACATTCAGAGACATTAATTAATAGAAAACAAATATCTCAAAAAAAATAAAAACAAAAATATACTAATAAACACCTGCTCTACAAAATCATTATAAAAAAGTGTGTTAATTGTTACCATATTAAAATGTTAAAACTCATACATATATAAAATATTATAGTATAAGTTAAGATTCAAACTAATATACATTATCTAACATATATTAACATTCATGCCATCTCTCTTGTTTAAGCTGATTATGGATATGCACATCGCAATATGATATGTAATAATATGATGTTCATAACTATCTTTGATAATATATATATATATATATATATATAGTGTTTTTTATATCAAAAACAAGATTGAACAAATGAGTTGATAAAGCAAGCAATTAAATCAAATCGGTGAAATATTATTAGTAATTATGTTTATTTGTTTTTTTGGTTTTTTCTCCTGGTTTGTTATTTAATTTTATTTTTAAGGTTAAATATGATCATATTCTTATTCGATAGTTTTTTTTTTTCTACAAGCAAAAGAACAAAGACAACAAACGCAAACAATAATTATAGATTTCGTAAATTAAAGCTAGAGATTTGATTATTTTTATTTGCATGATTTAGTAGGTAATTTACTTTTTTTTTCCAACAGGTAATTTACTTTTTATGAACCAACCTTGACTATAAACCAATATTGTTTGTAGCTTAAAATAAAAAAAATTGTTGAACACAATATGTTTTACTGATTTTGTATTGTTTGATTGTATTTTAGGTTTATTGGTCATGGACCATGGGTGTTTTATACTAAAAATATTTTATATTTGTAATATAATTTTGGTTCTTATTTGATTCATTGGATTCTAATTGTGCATTCCTTCTTTTTGTAGTGGTTGTTTGGAAAGCAAGATCAAACAATCCTAGATCTTTATGTATTGTTTCTTTACCTTTTAAAATATGTATGTCGTATGATCCTCTATAATTTTATTTATAGTTTTGTAAGCTAATATAAAAATTTTTTGTTTCAGGTGAATCCGTAGATGATCGTAATTGTAGATCTACAAGTTTGAATTTAATTAAATTCAGGTATTGTTTTAAAAAACCCTAAATCTTATTTCTTTGAAAAAGTAATGATACTAATGTTTAATCCTAATGGTTATAGTTGCAGAAAAGCTACTGATAATGAAAGATTTATGGTAGTTTCATAACAAACGATTTCTGAATATTAATTCGATGTTTGTGGCTGATACATATTTCTTATCTTCGTATATGTTACTGTTTCATTAATTTCACAGGAATATAGATATGTAATCTAAGTAGTTTTGTTGTTTTTCCATTAATTTCATGAGAATAATCTATATATATAAAGTAGACTTTGCTCATTCCTTGTGCTGCCACCTCAGCATACCAATGTGTGTAATAAGGCCTTAACAAATCGAGTTAGCCCATTTTCGTTCTCGATTATTTCCTTCTTCTGTGTTTCCAAGCCCAGTTCATATTTTCTCTCAGGGCCCAAATATCATTATCCGTTTGCTTTGTTCTCCAAATAAACCCTTTCTGCACGAATGTCTTCTCCACCGTCTTCTGCTGTGCGACCTCAACCTCCCCGTCTTCATGTTTCCTCCCTTCTATCGTTATCGTTTGGTTTACCTCTGAAACCGCCTAATCTGTCCTTCAATGCTTTCTCTTTCAATAGTAGTCCCACTACTTCTCATTCAATTTTGTGTTCCGCTTAATCATTCCTTTAATGTTTTCTCTATCAATAGTAGTCCCACTACTTGTCATTCAATTTCTGGTATTTCAATTCCTATATAACGCCATCTTCTCCAATTTCATTCTTTTTACAATTCCTCCAATATCTGAAATTTCTATTATCTATTATGGATTCTAATGTTCTTTCATTCGCTAATCTGAAGGCCGGACGCCTACACCAACAGATTATAGGGAGGATGCAAAGCATATAAAGTGTTCTGTATGCGCTCCAAAGATAGAATCATATATAGGCTCTAATTTCGAGGGCATATTTGTTTAACTTGCGGGCAGGTTTTGTCGGACAAAGGCTATGACGGAGCAGCAGCAGATATCTGGTCTTGTGGTGTAATTCTATATGTGCTCATGGCTGGTTACTTGCCTTTTGATGAGCCTAATCTCATGACATTATACAAACGTGTAAGTTTTCTCTTCCTCTGCTTCTTCTTACTTACTTTTCCTCAGTACTTTCTTAATCTCATCTTTGGTGTACTTCAGATATGCAAGGCTGAGTTTAGCTGCCCACCATGGTTCTCTCCAGGTGCCAAGAGAGTCATTAAGCGTATTCTCGAACCCAGCCCTGTAACCGTAAGCACCTCTTACATGAATGCATAACTTGAGATGTGTCAACCATAAGATCAAATGGTCTAAAATGTGCAAGAGCTTAACAATACTTCTTTTTTTCTGTTTATATTGCAGAGAATAAGTATTGTAGAGTTACTAGAAGATGAATGGTTCAAGCAAGGATACAAGCCGCCATCATTTGATCAAGATGATGAGGACATCACCATAGATGATGTTGATGCTGCTTTCAGTAACTCCAAGGTAAAAAAAAACCATCCGCGCCATTTTCCCAATATTCTTTGTAGTTCATTTACAGTAAAGCAACTAATACTACTCTGCTGTGCATGTGTTGTTACTATAGGAATGTCTTGTGACAGAGAAGAAGGAGAAACCGGTATCCATGAACGCTTTCGAACTTATCTCTAGCTCAAGAGAGTTCAGTCTTGAAAACTTGTTTGAGAAGCAAGCCGTACGAACTCTTTTTCTACTTACTATTTGTTTCGATTGTCTAATATTATCATATGCATATATGGGGTAGTCTAACTAAAGCTGTTCTTTTATTGGTGTTGCAGCAACTTGTGAAGAGAGAGACGCGGTTTACATCTCAACGATCTGCGAGTGAGATAATGTCGAAAATGGAAGAAACAGCAAAGCCATTAGGCTTCAATGTCGTAAAGACAACTACAAGGTTTGTTTGTTCGTCTTCTTTATTTTGTCTGTGTCAAATTATGTCTTTGTAGCTCCAACATTATAAAACATTTGTTTGATAAAATCGCAGATAAAAATGAAAGGAGACAAAAGTGGTCGTAAAGGTCAGCTCTCCGTAGCTACAGAGGTAAGAAGAAAGATAGGTTTTGGTGATAACAACACTCCGGTTTGGTGAATACTGTTGTTTATCTAACTGTTTTGGTTTGGTCATCGATTTAATAAGTGTTTGAAGTTGCGCCATCGTTGCATGTGGTAGAGCTTAGGAAAACCGGCGGTGATACCCTTGAGTTTCACAAGGTAAATGTTTCAGTTCAATCTTTATCCGGTTCAGATCCGGTTAACACCTCGAGTAATTGGTTTATGTTTGAAATTATTTTTTGCAGTTCTACAAAAACTTCTCATCTAGATTAAAGGATGTAGTCTGGAATACTGATGCAGCCTCTGAAGAACATAAGCAATAAGATATAATAACAAATTGTTTATCAATTCAGATTTTTTTAAAAATTAAAGTCGAACTTGTATAATGAATAATTAGTAAAATTTGGAGTTGGCAAAACTAAAATATATTGCTAACAAAAAGAAGCCGAACTTATTAGAAGTGGGCTTATATGGAGGAGGTATAGATCCATAAGTTAGCCTTAGCCATATGCGATCTTCCTCAAAACTCGGTTTTGGCTTACTTTTATGTTTGACTCAAACGTCCAAGTCAAACAGTTAAATTAGTCAAACGTCCAATAAATGAAAGGGATCGTTGCGTCATAGTCGGGAAGTTCACTAATCGAGTATAGTTGAAACAATATTGTCACTTTATGGCTACGGTTTTGGCAAGTGGCAACGATTCACACTTCACAATAACACAATACCGATATGGAATACAATGATAACAAAATAAATTAACTGGAAAACAACGTACAAAGTGTGGATCTAGATTTTTTTTTTAAATAATGGATTGGTTAAGAAACTGCAATTCCAAAAGTTATTTTTATGCTTTATAGATATATATTACACACACACACAAATGTTGTATATATAACCAATGATAAGACTATAAATTGTCCATGTCAATGATAAAAACTTAGAAAGAAATTGTGGCGGATAAAAAAGACCTGAAAAAATTGTCGCTACTTTGTTGCTAAATCCATAAACTTTTCAAAACAGATGACTATGATTTGGCAACAGAAACATGTGTAACAGATAAATTGGTTGCGTATTAGCAATTTAACATAATCAATCTATAATAGTCGATATAAAAAGAAAATCAGTAAACATTTTGTCGTGGCGTTGTAATAGATTAGTACTGTGATTTAATATTATCCATTTAAATGGTTTTCAAACAAACACTGTATCATCTACTTTAATCGTTACAAACAAAAATTTAATTTAAGGAGTAATTCATACTTTTTATAGGAGTTAAGCTAAGCCTACACATCTGTTATCATTCAGCGTACTAAGTACTACAGTACTATGCATATGATATTACACGGCCAAAATAAATAGACTATTTCATTTATCACTCCCTCGATTAAGGAATAGTTATCTAATTTGTGTGTTTTTCCTCTAGAGTTGTGTCATCCAAGGTTCGATCAATGTTACCCACCTTGCAAAATTTGAAGACTCGCTGCGTGATGGGGGCCTATATATTATGTTAGACTTTGAAGTCATCATAAGCAACTCATGTTTCAAGCTTACTTCAATATGTTTCATATCAACTACTGTTTTTGAAAAATTTGATGAGTCTTTTGGGATTTTCCCAAAAGAGTTTTTCAGGTTCCGTACTCATGAGTAGTTGATTTCTCTTGCCAACACCAATACTGATCTTCCAAGTCTGTCTTATTTTTAAACCTTTCAATGTTTCCTGCTTCCAATATTAATTAGATCTCTTGAAGCTCAGTTCCATAATCGATAGTCTGTGAGCTCGCTGCTTTTAGATGGGTCAACCTAAAAAAATGTAGACAATATTAAGAGTGGGCGTCTTCAATTTCCTTTGTAGACCAAAAATCACTTCTGTTGTTTTGTCAAGTTAACCAGTTGTCCCCCCTCATGGTTGCGTCTTAACTTTCCCTCTCTGCTCCCTCATTAGATGTCATGGGCCAAGTATGTTCAAGCATGGCATATAGAAATAGAATCACAGAGACCTTGGAGAGGATGTTAGTAGTCATGTCCCTTGAAAGGTTTGACCCTCTCTGACTTACACCTACTTCCGTGTACGCTGAATACAGTTCTTACATTAACCCTTTTTATTGCTTTTACACTTGTATTTTTTGTTTGGAAGCGGGGAGAAAGTTCGTCTCATTGCTTTTGACGATCACGCAACTTCACTTGAGAAGGTTTTGAGGGAAAAAGAAGGCGGGGCTAACATATTGTTGGCTACTAATTTCAACCCAAAGTTATTTGGAGGTATGTCATATTTAAAATCCCCACAACAATTCAGACTGTTTCCTTTACTGCATCTTAAACTAGGATGTCCACTAACGATAAGCTATTCACCAGGTGAACTTTACCTCAATGCTACTTCTGGGACCAAATTTTATTCAGATTTAGACTTCACAACAACTGCTCAGTTTGCCGATAGGTAGTGATATGTTTTATCCTGTAACGTTTTAAAATACTAATTCACACTAACTTCGACATGTCCCTTAACCATATTTTCGTCCATTAACAAGCAGGCTAAAGGGGAAACAGGAAAAAGACACCAACTATATTGCACCAATCCATGGTATTTCGAAGATTGAACATATATCTACCGACATCTAGATCACGGAAACAAAAGCTCAATCTTATGCAGACAAAAAGGTCTCCTCGATATCAAGAACCCAAATATCTTTACAGTTGCTGGAGAATTTCACGGTCTTGGCAAAGATCAAAGCTTCGTCAGAGACTCTCTACACAGCCGTGGCGTAGCTTTGACCCATGACGTTGTTCTTAACGTAATCGGCACACTATGAACCGAAATCGATTCCCACAGGACAAGATTGTTCATCCCCGCCATGATTTTGTAGATCGTACAAGGCAAAGCGATATCTTCTTCACCTGCTTTCTTGTGCATTCTTCACCTGTTTTAAACGTAACGTCTTGCCATCAAAGTAAAATAAGTAATTTTATTTCAAACATGTATAATTTTATTCTATACATATAGCAATTTAGATTTAATAAAACATAACACATACGGCACTATAACACAGCTCAATAACAGTTTATTCTACTGAAATGCAATTTTTTCAAAAGGATAAAAGTAAAGCGTGTACACTATGAAGGTCTGTTGCTGAAAAGATCCTGGGAGAAAAAGAAAGCAACATGCATATATACGGTAGAAAAAAATAAAATTCTTACACATTTTTGAATAAAAACAGTTTCGACACAATACTAACTGTAATTAGTCAAATTATACATATACCCACATTAAAATTTAATTTAGTTTTATCCAAAAAAAAAACAATTTACATATTTTGACAAAATACCAACTCATTCGAATTTTTCTAGACTTTAGTATAACTAATTTTCATATTGAGCAATTTGTTATACAAATAATCCTATTTTAATATTTTATTTTTAAAAAGGAAAATAAATTATACTTAACGCAAAACATATCTGTATTACAAATATCAAACAAAACAACATAAGCAACCAAAATCAAATACAAAAACCAAAAAAATAATAAGCACACCAAAATCCAAAACAAATGCCTCAAAATAATAACTAATCGAATGAAGCAAAGAAATCCGTTGATACGGGATCAAGAGAGAAATCAGTTGGATTTAAAATAGCAAACAGTTTATGAACAATGGTACAATTAATATTCAAAAAAATAGCTTAAATAATCCGGTTCTTTGGTTTTCAGATTCAATGCTTCATCTTCCAAATTCATATATTATATATTACTTCTTACATCATACTATAATATTATTTAAAACAACCACAAGCCAGCGAAGCTCAAAACAACCAAAATATTAACAACATATATAAAACAATCTTCTCAAAAAAAAAAACAACATTGCAATTCTGTAATTATCATTGGCTAATTCATTAAGCTATGAGTCACCAAATTTTACATATCTACCGTTGATTAGATGCAATCTAATGGTCGAAAATCAACACTTACCTAACCCTTCTTCTCTTATTTTATAACATGTCGAAAAATTTAAATTCTATTATTTTCCATCAGGTTTTTAATCTTCGACGCTTGTGTGCCAGATCCAAAAGGTTTAGTTCGTTTTTTCACAATCACTGCCAAAGGAAAAAAGGGTAATACGTTTCTTGACTGTTCCAACTCTTACGATTTCCTCATTTCCCTTTTGCTTCTCTTCTCCTTTTCAGGTTTTGACTCTACAAATCTTATAGTTTCCTTCTTTGTTCAATAGAAATCTCATGTACCAGGTTTATATTTTTTTAACTCTTTTGGTCAATTTATTGTAATAGATCTTCTCTTATCATTTTTAGGTTCTCGATCTTCTCTTTTGGTGAACCGATTTTAAACATATGTAATTTTTTATTGTATTGAGTTTCTTAATTTTGTTAGTATTAAATTTCTTTATTTGATTGTTTTTTAAAAGAAAAACAAAAAAAAAAAGGAATCATTGCTATCAATACAGAGAGGATTTCAATGGAACCAAAATCTAACAAAAAAAACGAAAGTATAAAATAAATATACAATACCAACATAATAGTATATACAACAAAACTGATAATACACTTTAATCCAACTACCGCGCGTAGCGCGGATCCATTACTAGTATTTTATATAACAGATCTCACCCCATAAGCTTAGAATTTCCCAAAACCTCTCAAGAACACTCTCCAATGTTTTACTCCTTTTTCTCTCTTCTCTACCCTCAACGGCGACAAAACAAGTCTCTTCCAAAACCCTTAGTCGACTTTCTCTTAAATATATCGATTAGGGACTTCAATTGAATCAAACCAAACCAAAACGACAATTTAAAACAACCCAGCCGAGATTCTTATGGATAAAGTTAGTGATGAAGCTGGATCAGCCGAGATTCTTTCAACAAAGACTTCCTCTTACGAAGAAGTTGGAAAATATAATAACATATCCGGAGTCTGGAGCATCTGCCTAATGGGCCGTATCATATGTGGAAAACGTTAAAGTTGTAATCATCTTATCGGAAAAATATTTAGAACAAAATTTCTTTGCCATTAATTGAAGCCTGTATATTTTTGTATATTAATTGGTTCATATATACTATATTTTATGACACTAATTACAAAATGTATTCCAGGAATCAAAGAAACTATTACTACACATGTTGAGCCACACGTCCGAACACTATCCATCAAAGATAAAGAGGCTTACCATGCATCAAAGAGTGATATTTCCCCTCACACGTATTATAAAAGCAAATATTTGTGTCACAACCTAAATCTTAGACTGCCTATACGTTTTATACACATATATACCTCCATTAGTATTCACTTTCAGATCAAAAATAACCATTGCTTCTTTTGCTTTATAGTCTTGTTTTTGTATGTACTCTTTTCTTATAATTGTTATAAATACTAGGTTTTGAACCCACGCGTATTTGATATATTTTGATAAAAATTATATATACTCACTCCGTTTCAAAATATAAGAAACGACCACTTTAAAAAAGTTCAACCAATCATAAATAAAACTACATAATAAAAAAATATTAAACTAATCTAAAAATAGCATAGAAACTTGAAAACATCTTATACTATGAAACAAAAAATCTTCTTTAAAACATCTTATATTATGAAACGGAGGGAGTATGTGATTGATGACAGTAATGAAATATTATCTTATAAAAAAATTTAAATTAGTATTAAGTAAAAATTTAAATTTCATATACACAATTTTTAAAAATATAAAAATGAGTTGTGTTATAAAATCAAATCAGATAAAAAAAATCATGAATTTAACTCGATTTCTAGGCAAGGCGAATCAAACTGGTGACCTCACATATCCTAAATCATTTATTTGACCACCAGAAAACCAAAATAATTTTATAATCTTGAATTTCTCTATTTTTCATATTTAATTGATCGCTACCACCTATGTTCATATTTTTTTTATTTCTATAAATTTTACTTTCTTTTTCTAAAAATTCTTAATAATATAAATTACTACTATATTTACAAAAATGTTGATTAGTGAAATATCTAATTCTTATTGGTTGTTTTAAATCCTATATGAACACCTTTAGGATTTTATAGCTTTAACTTTTTATTAGTATAGATATAATATTTTAAAATTTCTATGGAAGTTAATTAATTGTAATATTTTAAAACATTCTATGAAGTTTAAATATTTTTAATATTTGAACTTTTTAAAAGTTTCAATATTTATAATATTTTAAACTTTTAAAATTTATAAATTATAATTTTTTAGAAACCTTTTATAAGCTAAGAAATTTTAAAATTTAAAGATTATAAGATTTTGAAACCTTTTAAAAGCTAAGACTTTTAGAAGTTTCAGTATTTATAATATTTTAAACTTTTAAAAGGTTTCAAAATATAATATTTGAACCTTTTAAAAAGTTCAATATTTATAATACTTTAAACTATTAAAATTTAAAAATTATAATATTTAAAAACTTTTTAAAAGCTAAGAACTTTTAAAAGTTTCAATATTTATAATATTTAAACTTTTAAAAAATTTCAATATTATATTATTTTTTTGAAACTTTTTAAAGATTTAATTTGATCAAATAAAAAATAGGATCAACCGAATAAAATTTTTTTAACTTGAATGTCTGATAAATCAAGCTTTCATGCTCATTCACGGTTGGAAGCATATTAATCTTTATTTATACTGGTTCTGAACCATTGTCTAAAAAAATTCTAGCTGATATGGGACTTTGTAAATAGTTCTTTTATTTCCATAAATTTTAAATTTTTTTTTTCTAAAAATTTTTAATATAGAAAATTCTAGAAATTTAAAAAATGTTAATGAATGACATGTCAAATCCTTATAGATTGTTTAAAATAATTCTGAATATACAAAATTTTAGAAATTCAGCATGGGAAGGCGAAACATCCTTGATATAAGCTAAACATTTTATCATATCTTGAGTTTGAAAAGTTAATAAACGTTGTAAAATGTTTTCTGTAAAATTTCATACTAGTTTGTGTAGACAAAAACTCGAAAGAGATTCAAATTAGAGTTTAAAAAATTACAAAAAAAAAAAATTTGAAAGTATTTAAGAAAAGAAAAAATTAAAATAAATAAGAGTGTGATTATATTTTGACAAAAAAAAATACATGGATATAGAAATTGAAATTGGCAATTCCAATGCTATTTGTTTAACACATGTGATTTATGAAAGTTTTTGTTAAATACATGGATAAATTTATATGTGCACAAGATTTAATACTATACCATATTATTTGTTTCTAATTATTATACATTTGGAAGGTTTTGTTAAGATTTTAAATTATGATTCTCCTATCATATTTTTTTGATTTAATATACAAATTACTTTGAATTATCACATCATATCTAGATGAATATATGACTGATAAATATGTTGATTTTTCTTGTAAATGTTGTGATTTGATTTTTTTTAATGACGATATATTACTCAAATTTTAAAAAATTGTATTCAATGTTTGACATCAGCAGGTTGGTAAACTTAAATTGATGTGGGTTGATAAATTAATAAATGATTAATGTTGACAAAAAAAATATATATATATATATATGATTAATATATAAATGATTAATGTCTGTGTCCAAAAAAATTTAATATATAAATGATTTGAGTTTATGTCGGGAAAATTGCAGCAATCAATATGGAAACAGAAATTGTGATATATTTAACTATACATTCTATTGTGTTTTGAAGATATTAGATCGCTGAATCCTTTCCAAACAAAGAAAACAACAATTTGATTCCCGTTTTGCTTTTCAAAACGTGTGAGCTCTTATTTTTAATGTAAGAAAAACTTCAATTCACATTTATTTAAATGTTATAATTATTATATATAAACTTAATAAATTTTAAAATATTACAAATATGTAAAATTAAAAAGTTTAAAATATTATATAATATGATTATATATTAGATAAGTTATAAAAAGGACATGTTGGAATTAATATAATATCATTAAATTTGTGCTAACACGGATTGAATTCTCATTTTATTATTTGTCCACTACTAATATTAAAAGATTTGACATAGAAAATCAATTTGATTTAACTAAGATTGTGTAAAATAATTAAATTATTAGGAAAAATATGACTTAATTACAGCTTATAAATTACTTATTATGTATTTAGATCCCTTATTTTTGTTATAATAATTAAAAATCAAAATAGAATCTCAAACACTAAACAAAATAAACTAAATATAACAAACAAATATTCATAAATTGTATTGTGGGTTAAAAACTTAATATAAATATTTGGCTGCACAAACGCCCGAAAAATTTAGTTATTAACTATTTACAAAACATCCAATATTTAACAAACAAATACAACATAAAATATAAATAATAATAAAATTAATTTGAACATAAAATATAAATAATAATAAAGTTATATGAACGCTGTGTACCACGGGTAAAAATGTAGTATTCTATGTAATTTGGTAACCATTTTGCATATCACTTATTTTTAACTCTGACTAAATACTGTAAATTATACGTCGTTTAAAAATGTTAAAACATTATTGTACCTAAAATTTGGAAGCGTAATATATATCATCGTTTAATTACNAAAAAAAAAAAAAAAAAAAAAAATTAGCACCATCAGCATCATCTCCATCTCGTGCGGTTCTTATTTGACCTATCTCTCATAAATTTTTATTTCTCCTCTGTAAATTTAGTTTCTTACAAAAATCGTGAAATTGAAAACTTTTGCCTCTTTCTCTAACCAAATTAAAGCTTCAAACTTTGCTGATTTATCGATTTTGAAATCGGGTATGTCTTCTTCTTTGGTTTTTCTTTCTTGATCCGCCGCTTGCTTCTCCCCTGCGAATTTAGGGTTTTTTGTTTTTGTTTTAGGGTTTTGTTATTCCCAATGAAAAGCTTTGATTTTTTTTTCTTTGGTCGTCGTTGATTCTTAGACGAGTCTCTCTGTATCTGTTATACTAATTGAATCAATTTTGGCAGGTGAGGAAAGAAAAAAAATGGTGTCTGGGTTAATCAACGAGAACCCAATCATTTACCCGAAGAAAGAGAGGCGTCTTCGAACTGATTCAAGCAACACCGATGAGTTTACACCAGAACCAATTGATCAACTTGAGATTTTTGATATCCTTTTTCAATTTTGCACTTACCAACACTCTTTTTATCATCAAGTTCTCTTACAACTACTTAATTGCAAATCTTAGTTTTGTGTGTTTGTTTAGGACTTGAGATTAGTAGTAGCTAGTGTAGGCTTAGGTTTTTGGAACAAGTTGAACATGCCACTTTGCTTCATAAGAGATATCAAAGACCATCTCTTTTTTTTTTTCTTAACAATTTACAAATCATATAAGAGATATAAAAGATCCAGAGCATCCTAATACTCTGGAAGATCTCAGAGTAGTTACTGAAGACTCAGTTGAACTGGATGATGACAACAGTTATGTTAGGTAAACGTTGGGATTGAACTTTTGTTTTTGGTATGTAGTTAATAATAGTTTTTACTTTGAGCCAATCTGCTGAGCTTTTGCCATTTCTTTTCAGGGTTACGTTTACGCCAACTGTGGAACATTGTAGCATGGCTACCATTATTGGTCTTTGTGTTCGCGTGAAACTTCTGCGTAGCCTTCCTGCTCGATACAAGGTACAAAGCTTTCTGATTACCATCGTTTGTTAGGTTCTCTAGTTTTCTCTCTGTTCCTGCATATTTTTGAGCGTTGTTAATATGATCTTCTGAGTTCATTTACTGATTCATGCATTACTGAGAGTGGTTTGAATTGAACATAACTAAACTGAGCAAACATTTGGTGAAAATCTTGTTATTTGGCTCTGGATCTCTTTTCTTGTGTATTTTGAGTATTGTCAAGATGTTCTTCTAAGCCCTTTTTCTGACTTGAGCAATGCTGAGAGTAGTTTAAACATAATTAAAGAAAGAACATATAAGTATCACACTAAATAAACGTTCACCGACACATATTCTCCTTGGATATGTGAGGGAAAGGCCTTTTCTGTGTCATTCTTAAGCAACTGTTCTGATACTTGCTAAGGGAATATAGCTTTAGCCTCTACTATATAGTCACTACCACTGCCTTAAAAGCACACACGCACAATGTTTTATGGGCTTCAATCTTTTGAAACGGCTTTATATTTTTCAGATTGATATAAGGGTAGCACCTGGTACTCATGCAACAGAGGATGCAGGTATGTCCGTTTCAATATCTATCATTTAGTCTTTAGTATGCATGTATTGGTTCAGATCGACCATTGTTGCCAATGAAATACGTTACAGTTGATTCTCAAAGTAGCAAATGAAATATACCCAAAGGAATGGATCTGTTCTTTGTTTGAACCATTGGTAAAAGTGTACTTCTTTTAGACCTGATGTTTGGTTTCTTGATCTTTAAACGCAGTGAATAAACAACTAAACGACAAAGAACGTGTTGCGGCTGCACTAGAGAATCCAAACCTCGTGGAGATGGTCGATGAATGCCTGCTTCCATCAGATGAGTGAATTGCTTTTACTTTCTTGTGAGCAAGCCTGTTGGTCTCAGAGTACACTACATTATCCATACATGTCTCTGTTTTATCTGCTAAGATTTTGATCCATCACATCTACTAGGACTTGCATTGTAATTCTTACTCAGATTTCAAGTTTGTTCCCAATCATTTCAATGAAGTCTCAATAACACTTTTCTTAATAAAAGTTGAAGTGTCACTTCGATTTCATTACATCAAGTTGGGTACTTACTTATCTCTCTCCGTCTATCTCTAAATGCATTATTACAAAGTCAGCAACTTGTTTATGAAGCAAAAGCAGACTATTGATTTGTGAGAATTTATCCACGGAATGGGATATTAATGATTTGATCCTCTTGTTTTAATGCTTATGCTGTACCAAAAAGGAAACTTAAGATAGCGAAATGGATATTTTTGGAAAGGATATGTAAACTTGTCACACACGCTCGTTCTTTTTGTGTCCCAAACTTATCTTTAGGTTTAAGTGTTTAACTTGTATTGACTCTAATCTTACTTTAGCAAGAAACTTGTATAACAAAAAAAGAACTTGGTCTCAAGATCAACCTAATAGCATAATTTGTAACGCTTTGATAGACTGTTGCAATCATCGTAATGTTGGTGCTTTGAATATAAACTTTACCGACTTAAGAATCGGCTAGAGTCGATCCTTACTAGCTAATATATCATCATATACTAACAAATTATTAAATTGTCGTTTTGCTGATTGTTTAATAAGATGATAATGAAGACACAAATGTCAAAATCGACTTTATTTTTCTTTAGTCCTGGTCTTTAGGCTTTATTTACAAATTCTTTTGGGTTGAACAGTTAACGAGAGTATATTAGCAAGCATAAGTTTTAGAATACATGCACATAGACAATTTTTGACTTGCCCGGTAGACCAAAGCGACACGACCCTTGCTTATTTTTCCAAAATTAGTATTTGTTTAACATATATAGTATATAATACAATTATGAGGTAATGAAAACCGAATTTAGGAAGACTCTTTGAATATTCAAAGTTTGAAAAAGGATATATGCTAATACGAAGTCAGCATAATTAGCTGGCTTCTAAAATTTGTCGTTAAAAGAAATAGCTGTCTTCTAGCTTTTACCATTTACATCAAATTTTCAATTTATATAATTCTAAAATGCTATGTAAAACTAATGTGTCCACAATCATAGAATATAATGGACTAACTCGTAAAGATCCACAATATTTATATACATACATTTATATATGTGTGGGATAGTGACGCATCGACGTACAGTAATTCATGAATCATGACCACTAACTAGACTTCTAGTTTAGGTTAAGCATTTGGGGTGTTTGTTCCAAATTTTTTTGTTTGTTTCCATACAATTTTTATTTAATCAATAATTTCTAGGACAATGATTTATTAGGTTTTTTGTAATATTTTGTTTGGCTCGAATAAGGATCTGTATGATTCTTCCTATACACTCAATAATTATGTTATGTCCTAGCAACATTATATCAAATATGAAAGTAGTATAAAGGCAAAGTTGGGGTAAAGACAATTATAGAAGTAGATATGAGTTATTTGGCATAGAATAGTATTGCAAACTTATTTTTCTGTATAGTTAATTAATTTATTTGAGAATCTAAATCGTACTTTCGTCATCCAAAATTATGTTCCATATTCTTTACACGTGAACATCTAATCTATATAATATAGTTGTGTCACCAAAATTCCATTTCTGTTTCATCGTTACACAGAAAAAAAAAAAAAAAAGTTAATGAAACTGTATAGATATATTATATGCTTCTTATAAATTATATTCCTGGACCAGGGTTTATCGCAGGATTCGACTAATCCAAATACTGTATAGATATTTAATTTGCATTTTTTTTCTTGTTGGCTTTTGAATTTGTGATAGCTCGGAAATGTATTTGTAGAGAAAACTGCACTAGACGAGAGCAGAGACACGAACTTAATTAAGAAAATGGTAATGAAATATTTTGCTATAGCAAATTGATTTCAAACATGTTTTTTGATTTATTATCTTATTAATATGTGTGATTTTTGCCGATAATACCATGAACAATAACATTGTTTCTCTCTAATGCCATTTTCCTTAAAACCTCTTTTAAAATGTCATAGGATCCACTTTCATCTATTTAAAATGACAAAAATGCCCCCTATTTTCTTTCTCCTCTTTTCTCTCTCGATCTCTCATCCCTCATCTCTCTCTTTTCTTATCTCATCTTTCTTTCTTTTTTTCTTCAACAACAAATAAATCACTACACATGATATATATTTCTTCTTTGTTTTTTTTTTCTTTCTTTCTTATCTCTGTTTTCTTTCTTTCTTTCTTATCTCTGTTTTCTTTCTTTTCCTTCTTTTCTCTTTCTCTATTTGAAGATATTAATTTTCAAATCTGCTTATTTTTTTTGTTCTCTACTACTCAGATTTGCGGCTCAGGTGGTGGACACAAGTGTTGGAATCCAAGAAACCATCATTGGAAATCAAACTAGGTATTACTTAATAGACCAGATTTAGAAGAGAGGATTCGGATCTGGTTTACCGATATTTGTCTATCAGTGGACTCCGCTTGTCGATTATACGATTAGTGTGGGCAGACCTACAGAGGTGGACCAATTTTTTGTTATCGAAGGACAAGTGTTGTCATCAAGCGGATCTGGTCCACTAAGAAAAACCGGTGGACAAAAACGTGGTGGACATTACTTTATAGACCAGATTTAGAAGAGATGATTCAAATTTAGTCTACCGATATTTGTCTATCAGTAGAATTTGCTTGTCGATTCTACGATTAGTGTGGACAGACCTAATGGGATAGACCAATTTTTTGTTTGAAGGACAACTGTTATCACCAAGCGGATCTAGTCCACTAAGAAAGTCGGTGGACAAAAACGTGGTAGACAAAAACCTGTCCAAGCATTGATTTTGGTCCACCAGAGACATCTGCATACATGAAGGGTGGAAAAAACTTGGTTGCACAATTTTTTTTATTTATTTTTCTTCTTGTAATTAATGGGTAAAAATATATTTTACTTCTATGGCATAAAACAAAAAAGTGGCATTTCTAAAGAGAAAACAAAAAAGTGACATTTTCCACAACTTTAGTTTTGAAAATGGCATTTCTCATAAAATTCCCTTTCTCTATCGCAGATTATTTATCTAAACGCTGGGACACGTCGGTTTAATAATGTCACAATGTAAACCGACATTAAAAGTTTTGAAAGCAAGGAATTTGCTATCGGTTTACGAACCGACCTAAATTTTAATAGATATAATTTTATTTATTTATTTGTTATGATTTCTACTTCACATAATATTAGTTTTTTTTTAATTGTTATCCCTGTTTGCATTCTTATATTTAAGTGTTATAAATAACTTTTTTTGAATATGTACATATTTAAAATTTTCAATAAATTTTTAACGAATAATGAATGAGTCTAAAAAATTAGCTGGAAAATCCGTCAAAAAATTCTCACAAAGTTAAAACCATCAAAATTTCATTTAGAAAATCCGTGGAATTTTTCTGCTAGAATTAGTTTTGCTTTCTTGCATGTATATAAAGATAACCATACTCAATTAATAAATGTATATGTACTTTAATGAGTTAGAAGAATGAGAAGCCAATTAAGTAAGAATTTTAATTAAATTTGGAAACGTGTGACAACTAATTTTTATTGGAAAAAAGCAAGCTGATGGCTAAAGTAAGAACATTTTCCAATACCACGAGTCTCTCTATATATTCCCAAGAAGCTGCGGATTCACTTTCACCTCTCAAAGCACTAAAAGTCTTCCTATCTCTCTCTATGTATACAGTCATGCATGCATAAGAGAGCTTAAAAGATACGAAAACCCACAAAACAAAGTAGAGAAGCATTAGTGAAGAGATTGAAAGGTAATTAAGGATATGGAAAAATCAACGAAGAAGAAGAGCTTCATTAAAGAAAGTGAAGAGGTAGAGCTAAGAAGAGGGCCTTGGACTCTTGAAGAAGACACTCTTCTCACAAATTACATTCTCCACAACGGTGAAGGTCGTTGGAATCACGTCGCCAAATGTGCTGGTAATAAATCAAAAACATGATATTGATTTGGTAATACTATTAGATTCTCTCGATTTACTATAATCACTATCTTTGAAAAAGCAGGGCTAAAGAGAACCGGAAAAAGTTGTAGATTGAGATGGTTAAACTACTTGAAACCAGACATCAGAAGAGGGAATCTAACTCCTCAAGAACAGCTTTTGATCCTTGAGCTTCACTCTAAATGGGGTAATAGGTGAGTGAGCCACCCTCAACTCTCATCTCAATGAGTCTTTTGTTTCTTTGGTTTTTTATTTTATTTCTAAACGAATATATGTATCCTAAGGTGGTCCAAGATTGCACAGTACTTACCGGGAAGAACGGACAACGAGATCAAGAACTATTGGAGAACAAGAGTTCAAAAACAAGCTCGTCAACTCAACATCGAATCTAACAGCGACAAGTTCTTTGACGCTGTTCGTAGTTTTTGGGTCCCAAGATTAATCGAGAAGATGGAGCAGAACTCATCCACTACTACTTATTGTTGTCCCCAAAACAACAACAACAACAACTCTCTTCTTGTTCCTTCTCAATCTCAAGACTCCATGATGAGTATACAAAAAGATACAGAATTCTCGAGTCAGAACCTAAGTTTCAGCAACATGGACGGTTCTAGTACTTCAACATGGACAGTGCCACACTTAATGGATCATAACAACACCAACATCGTCGATGGTTCGATGTGTTTCCATGAAGGCAATGATCAAGAATTGGGAGGATATGTCCCTGGCATGGAGGATTACATGAGAAACTCGGACATCTCAATGCAATGCCATGTGGCGGATGGTTATTCAGCGTACGAGGATGTCACACAGGATCCCATGTGGAACATAGATGACATTTGGCAGTTTAGGGAGTATAATTAAGTCGTCAAGAGATGAGAGGGTGGAGTCCACCACCAAATGGCTTTATTTATTATGGAGAGTACTATACTAGTTTTTAATTTTCTTTAGTAAACAAGAAGTTCTTAACCTTAACCCATATTCTTCCCGGGTCGAGGATTAAAGTGTGTTAAATTAGTGTGTTTTTTTATAACTTTGTTGCGAGTATTCAAATACTTATTATATACTATTTGTCATTTTAGTATATGATCAAAGTCTTTTGATAAGTATTTATAATATTAGTTTGTTTCCTTTTTGGGCTTCGTTTATTTATGTTTTCGCCGGCTTAGTTTTTGAAACGGTTTCGACTTTTGTCGGTGTTGTGTATCAAAACAGTATTCTTTCATGTATTCCAGTTTTGTATAATATAATGGATATATAATTCAGATGAAAAAAAAATGACTAAGGTTGGGGTAAATAGGAAAAGGTAGTCCCTAGTCTTGAATCCTTTGTGAGATATGTAGTTTAGTGAGAGAGGATCACCTAAACAGGTGGAAAGAACTTAACGATGGGGATAGAGACATAATCATTTGTCTCTTCACCAATATTTGATGTGATCCTTCAGGAAGAACGTTGACGATATAACAGGAGAGTTGGCTTTGATTGACATAAATCTTTTTTTTTTTTTTTTTTTGTGGAATCAACGAATCATAGATTATAGATATGGATTGCGCTCTCTGTAAATTTGTTGATTCTCAATGCCTTATGCTTTTTATTTAAGATGATAGAGAAGAAAGGTCCCATATATCAATTATTTTATTATTGTTATTATCCCAAAAGAGCTTCAACTACAACGATAGAGAAAGGTGGCTTTGGAGAAGTCTTGTTGATGGGATCGAATTATTGGAGGACACTTCAAAAAGCCTTTCAGAAGTACATGGAAACTCCACAATGATTTGAACCCAAAGGTACCACACTAAAAAGTTGGAACAAACATTGATGCACTTTTGAGAGGTCATGAACGAAAGATCACACTCACTTTGTATGTAAATGCTACTTCATATATCTCATGTTACTCTTTCGAATAATAAACGAATCTTTCCACGTAAATATTTAGTAATTCAGAAAGTACATAAAGTAAATATATATATATATATATATTACTGTATTATTGAATCCAGATATTAATCACCGCTCTGAGCCTAAATTACTTCAAATTTACCAATCATACTGATCATTATCTCGCGTATGATAAATATCTAAACCTGGTCGATAAACGCCAATAGCTTTTTAGAAAAGACATGAGTAAAATGGACCCAATTTGAAAAGAAACAGTACTGTATAGGTCAAATATTCATTAATTACGAATAAATATTAGTTATAATACTCCTTCCGTTCTAGTTTAACTGTCGTTTAAGGTTTTTGCATACAAATTAAGGAAACTATTAAATTTTATGTTTTGCCCTTCATTAATATATTTTATAATTTTTTCATTGGTTGAAACTTTAAAACAACAGGGATAAGATTGAAATATTCATCAAACATCTGCATTGAAAATCTAAAACGACAACTAATATGAAACAAAAATTAAATCCTAGAACGACAACTAAATTAGAACGGAGGGAGTAGATGTTTAAGTTTTACAAGAAAATAATTCACGAGGCCAAATCATTTGCATCTTATAATTTTATTTTATTTTAACTGCTCTATATTTACTATGTTACAAACAAACAAACAAAAAAGCTCTATAACTAGACTTTTAATCCCAGAAACTCACATTTTTCCAACTTACTATCCTCTGTCCACCTTCAGTTTACTTTACTTCAAAAAAAATATGTTAGCCGACCCCGCCCATAATTTGTTTAAAAGAAGCTGAATTTAATTTCAATACGTTTTGGATAAGAAAAACAAATTATGATGAAGTAGAGCGGTATACTAAATGTTGGTATGGTTAGGTAGGTTAGTATGGAAAGACTATTAGAGAGTCGAAAGTGAAAAGTCAAGGTGGTTGTTTGAGAAGAGACACCAACGTAAAAAAACAAGACCAGCTGGTTTGGTTCATGAAACAAGACATTTACAAGTTACACAACAAAAGTTATGACTTATGAGTATGACCATCTCTTAAAGCAAACAGTGTTATTTTGGCACCAAATCCTAGCTACAACCACTCGTTACACGTATAACGCATAAACATACTCATTTTCTTGTTCCGTGTTTCATCTAGTTCACATTCTTTCAAACAAGTTAAATCCTCACTTCCATAAACTATTCAAAATCATATTTTAGTCAAACCTAAGACATGAAAAAATTATCATGTTCCGGTAAATAGTGACGTAACCTCGTATCCCATTCTCACATGTCGACTGTGTATTGGCACGTGCGTTTGTGATCAATTCTATCAACTGTACAAAGATCAACACGATTGACCATTTTACATTTCTATGAAATTAACTATTCAAACGATTTTATGTGCACCACACGAGAAGTAATCTAGCTAGTAAGTTTATTTCTTATCATATGTAAATTTCGTATCGAACCGATAATTTGGGGGTTTGCGTCTTGTTATCCTGATCATTGGAAAAAAAAAATTATACNTAAAAAAAAAAAAAAAAAAAAAAGGAAGACTAACAAATATAAAAAAGATAAGTGATGCCATATGCACTTCTGCACTGAAACACATGTAGAGAGCATAGAATCAGGCCTAGTGAAAGGAGTACAATAACGTCAGCAGCATTATCCTTAAACCCCAATGGCAAAGGGCACCTTATTCCTTCCTAAATCAGTAATATTTCCATGTGCCTCCATGGTCCTCTATAGAATATTCATACACCATAAATTCCACATTCGTCGAACCAATTATTATTAAACTTTTGAGCAATGTAGAGGTAGAAAATAAGATTGAATGATGTCGACGGAGGTTTTAAAAAAAGTTGTATACAACAATCACTTTCAGTTTTTCGACTCAATCAAAATCACATGCGTGAAAAGACTAAACTCTCTTTAGTCTCTCTACCATAAAGCTTTCGGCCACTTTGTAGGACAGTAAGTATCAACATCACACTATAGCAGATAGAGAGAGAAGATCCAATGGTTATGGTTCGTAATGTTGACGAGCTAAATTTTTTGACTAAAGACTTTTACAAACTCTCAACATGCATTGAAGATATGAATTAAAAAAAAAAAACAAAGGCAACAACAGTTGTTGCATTCCGTGTGTATCAAGCCAAATATAGTATAACTATATTATCAACTATCAAGACCTCTTCCTTAATATTTCCTTTGAAAACTTGTATTAAAACATTGTATAAACAACAAATTTTAAGTATGTAATCAATAAATTTGGTAATCATTAATATGTAACAAATACGCTAAAAAACTGATGTCCATTATTTTTTTATTTAATTCGTTTGTCCTCGATCTAGAAGGGGCCTGAGTGTTATCACTTGCTAGCTTTACCGGGGATCTCTTTCCATTTGGCTGTCCGGTTGAACACTAGCTTGTCGGGGGTAGAATCTTTGTCAACCGCAAAATAACCTGTTAAGAAACTCAAATATTTCATCTCTAGCTCTTGATTTTCAATAAACGAAAAAAGAAACAAACACTTGGGAGATGTTTTGATGTTTAAATATATACCTTTCCTCTCGAACTGGAATATGTCCCCAAGCACAGCTTCTTTAAGGGCTGGTACAGCAAAAGCATTTGAAACTACCTTTATTGAGTTTGTGTTGATGTCGTCGAGCCAATTCTCTAGTTCTGCTGGGTTCTGTTATTTGTTTACGACAGGAAACGGTGACAAGTCTTGGCTAAATTATCCATAAAACAAGGAAAACGAAAAAAAAACAGAGAAAATGGCGTACCTCTGAATTAAAAAGTTTATCGAAAAGCCGAAGTTCGACCTTCGATGGCTCTACTCCAGGGGAGGGTTCAGCGACCCAATGTAAACTCTGCCAAAGAAAACTCAAAACATAAAGACCAATCCAAAAGAGGACTTTTAGCAAAGGTAAAAGTTCTAGTGTTTGTTAAAAGAACCTTTAGTTTCTTCTTCGGCATTTCAGGATGATACGTCGTCTTTACAGGATGATACTCTACGTGGATCTCAACAATAGTTTCATTGTCTACAGCATAAACAACATCAGTGCATTTGATAGGGTAACCATATCTGCAAAACATGAACCAATATTATTGTTATTATTATTTGTAACTTAAAAAAGCTTCATGTGTCTATGTGTAGCATTGCATTTACCTTAGTAGAACTGATTTACCAGGGGCAAGCCCATAGTAATCTTCTGAATCCTCCAGTCGGAAATCATCTCGGTCAATGTATACAACTCTAGAGAAAGGAACCTATATCAAAAACCAAAACCTAAGGCATTTCACATTATGCATAGATAAAAAATAAAAAAAGTCCTTAAAAACAGAGTTCTCACCTTGTAAAAGACCGAGGGGTCGTCACTTCGACCATCGTACCACCTTTGTGCATCAAGCTCTATGACCTTATCTGATTCCATATTGGTGATGACCACTTTAAAAGGATCAACCACCACCATGGCTCGGGGAGCGGTTTTTTCCAACTCCGTTCTAATATGAAACTCAAGACGATCCACATTTATCATGCAACCATCACTGCAGTATATACAATTGAAGGTTTTTATTAGCAAAAAAAATAATTAAAATATTTCTAGTGAACCAAAACAGCTAACAACAGAAATGAACCTTCTAGTAATGCCAATTTCCCGTATAAAAGCATTGATCGTGGTCGGAGTCACACCCCTCCGTCTCAAACCAGCAAGTGTCATCAGACGCGGATCATCCCAACCATCGACATGATTGTTTTCAACAAGGTAAATCAACTACAACAAAAGAAACAAAATGATATAATCAGAATCATTATTCTCTAGGAAAAAAAATAAAAAGACTTTCATAACTGTTAATGCATGGTTAGGTTCCAGTTTTGTGACCAACCTTACGCTTTGACATCACATTGTTTCTTATATTCAACCGTGAATATTCCCACACATGAGGCATGTAGAGTCCCAGAGAATGTAATAGCCAGTAGTAAGAAGCACGTCGAGTTTCAAATTCGAGCGTACAGAGCTACATATAACATATACAATACACACATAAGAATATTGTATGTCAGAGATATACATATATTAACAAAAATCTAAGACTAACCGAATGTGTTATGTTCTCAAGAGAATCAACAATGCAATGCGCATAATCATAGCTTGGGTAGATACACCATTTGTTACCTGTACGAGGATGAGGCGTAACCTACAAACAAACAAACAAACAAAAATGAACACGTCAAATTAATCAACTCACCAAAAGAGAAACATGAAAATCTTGATTATGCAACTTACCTTTATACGATATGCAATAAGGTCATACATATTATAATTATCATTCTGCATATCCATTTCCATTCTTAGCGTTGCCTTCCCTTCTTCAATCTTTCCACATTTCATTTCTTCAAAAAGTTTCAAAGATTCTGAGATAGGCCTCTCCCTCCAAGGGCTGTTCATTTTCTTCGCCCTGTACTCTTTGATCTCTTCTCCAGTCTGAGATAACAAAAACCATATACTATTAGGAATCGGTTCTGCGCATACTGACGAATCCACTATCAGCTTAAACTTAGTTCTGTTCAACCTGGTGATCAACATATGCGTGTCCTCTCTCGATCAACTTCACTGCCAACTCATACATCTTCTGGAAATAATCACTTGTGTATGTAATCTACAAGAAAAAATAAAGGTTAGGCCCTAACCGTTAGGGTGAGACTACTCTAAACACGAAAAACTACTATGTATATAACTGTTGCATATAAAATGATGATAATACCTTGAAGGGTTCCCAACCCATCCACTTAACAATTTCTTCAATGTGAGAAATATACTCTCTTCTTTCGGCGTCAGGATTTGTATCGTCAAACCTGAGAAATCATGAAAAAGAATCCTAAACAATGTGTTTATAGAAGAAGAAGCAATCATATGCTAAAAGCTAAGAACTCCTACCGTAGATAACAACAACCACCTCGCTCCTTTGCAAGACCAAAATTTACAAACATAGCCTGAAATTAAAAAAACATTGTTTTAGATTACACACAAAACATTATGATCCTTAAGAGAGAGTATTTAAAAACCTCACTCATATATAGAATTTTTACCTTGGCATGTCCGATATGAAGATACCCATTTGGTTCAGGGGGGAAGCGGGTGTAAACATATCCCCCAGTCACCTTCAAATGCTTATCAAGAAGTTCTCTAGTATTGCTATATCTGAGAACAGAGCCGTCACTGAAAGACACCTCTGTGTGAACCTAATGAAAAATAATATATTATGTAGTTACAATAGAAATACCAAAAATTCAAAATGCTCATTTATATCTTCCATATCTTATAAGTAATACATATAAATCATATATGCAACGACTACTTGGAAGTATTTAGAAAGACAATACAATTGTTAAAGTGTGCAAACAAAACAACCTTCATAGAAAAAGATATCAGAAAAAAAAAAGACTCAAGGCAAGTGATTGATTTATTACCCTTTTATTATTCTCTGGCTGAGGGAATATAGAATATGGATTAAGCTCCTCTTCAGATGGTTCCGAAGCAGCTTTGGTCGACTTCTCTTTTTTCTCTTTCTTTTTTGCCGGTTTCTCATTATCAGCTGCCGTCTTGTCACCAAGCAATTCATACAACTTTTCACCTATGAGTTTCTATTAAAACATGAATCTCAATCAGTGAAAATCCACGATTTTGGTTTTATTTGTCCAACCAAGAAAACATAATATGTGCTCACCGATACAATCTCAAAATCTGCCCATGGCAACTTTTTCCGGACATCTCCCAATAGCTTACGCTCTACAAAAAAAAAAAGCATAAATGCATCACGTTCTGTGAGAAGAACAAAACATCAAATAGGAGAGAAACAATAATATTTTGGACAATGATGTAAAAACCAAAGACTAACCTTCTCGGTAACGGTTCTCTAGTATTGTTTTCTTCTTCTCTTCAAAGACGTCACTAACAGTTTTCTCAATATCTTCAGCTGAAACTACAACCCCTGTTCCAATAACATAGATGAAACTATCAAACTTCGAATATTTGTAGTCACTGGCTTAATAAAATACACTTAGTGCTCATGATTGCATCGGAAAGATTTTCGTACCGACACCACATGCTTCTTCAAATTCATTCAGTTTTAAGTCATTAGAATCAACATCTTTAAAATACTTTAATGCAGCATCCATCTGTGCTGGTAACTTAATCTGCAGATATAATAATGCACAGGAAAACCAAAACACTTTTAGTTTTTTTTTTTTTGTTTTTTTTATGAAAAAGAGAAAAAAACAGATCATGTAAACTAATGAAAACAAACCTTAGAGGACTTGATGTATTTGATCAACTTTGAACGATGCACAAAAGAACCTATAGGAAACCTAGTTGCAACCTAACAAATCATCACTGCCACCATTAGTAAGCTTCTACCACCATTATTGGCAAACAACCTATATTAGGGTTTTGGATTAACTCACAGAGTAAAGTAGATTCCCAATAGTTCTGTCACATCCATCAGATACACCAGCCTGCTCAAAAAACCTAAGAAGTCAGTAGACTTTGAGGAGAAATATTGGAGAGACGACCAATCTGATATATCAAGTTGAGTAGCGTTTCTTATGGGGTGATAAAAGAGAACCTCGTAGATGATATCAGTGAGATCAGAGGTAATGGTTTTGCTGCGGATGTTGCTTGCTGTTTCCTCATCCAAACCAATCTTGAGGAAAAGCTCCTTAGAGTTTGCTGAGGTTTCTTCTTTAACACTCATCATCTTCACCCTAGGGTTTTTTTTTACGAGAGGCCGCCAACTAAGAAGCAGAATAAAATACGAAACAATAAAAAATCTAGGTTTGATAAGCACAATCACACCCCCAAAAAACAGATTACAAATTATAATCACTATTAACACAAGCAAACATTAAAGCAACAACACTAGTTCAACCCAAAAATGAAACCAAAGCAAAATAAAGTACAACAGATCATGACAGTGAGACATCCAAAGATTTTTTTTTGCAGTATATAAATCGAGAACTCTAAGTTACCGATTTCGTATTACTGATGGCGAGTAGAAGGTGAAAGACGAAGCAAACGAGAGTGAGCGAGAGATGGTAAAGAGGAGGAAACGAAAACGAGGAAGAACCCTAGCTAGAGATGGTGAAGAGGATTACAAGTAAATCAAGTAAGAAAGGGATTTTAACTCACAATTTCGAAGAAAGAGGCAGCAAATATTTACCGGAGATTAAAGAAGAAGAAGAAGAAGATTCGGCGTAATGAACGAACGAAGAAGGGAGTTGAAAGGTTTTTACAGTTTCAATTTCAGTTTTTATGGGTTTGTAAATAAATGTTGGCCCTGATTGGTAGCCTACTTTTAAGATTTTAAAATTTTTTAAAGTCATGACAGTTATTTTTTTGCCAATCAGGCTTTTTTGGCTTTTAATTTTTTTAAAGTTTTAAAAGTCACTTTTTTTTTTTCTCTTCCTTGTTTTCCTTTTTTTTTTTTTAAAGCGTCAAATTCATACTTTAAAACAAAACAATTTTTAAAGCATTCTTTTTCTCACCCTTTTATATATATATATATATATATATATATATTTTTTTTGCTCAACATCAACTTTTCATTAACCAAGATCTTACAACCAAATCATAGGCACAATACATTCACCTCTAAAGATTTGGACCAAAATAAATGCAATGGTTGATCAAGTACAACCCTGGAACACTAGCGGATCCAACGCTACCTAATCGAGAGCCATTGCATTTTTTAAACCACAACGAGATAGACAACACACCACACAACTCGGAAGTGAAGTCATCCCTTAAACCACCTAAATTAACCTAATGAATCGAAAACAATTACTAACACAAAGAAGGCCAATAACTCCTACTGAAAAAAGATCAAAAACCAGCTATGAGAACCTCTGGATCGACATGTAGAACTTGTCCCAATAGCTTCAACACCCAAAGGCGCATCATCAAAAGAGCTTGGTCTCTTCGGCTTTCACTGTTCCAGTCTTAAACCTAAAAACAGACATTTCGTCCGACTGAACCAACCAAGAGTTGCGAGACAAAACCGACAAAAGATGCATCTCCGATCTACCCAATTAATAACTAGAATGCTAAGCCTTTTAAGATTAAAATTGGGAAACACAGAATAGCATATCATCACCTCACAGTGCAAGATTGAGGAGCTACATCACTTCCGTCGATTTACAGAACACACACCTTGGTCGGACTGAAATAAACAAAACCGCTCCTTACAATACTCCGCCGTGGCTGGAATGAGAGGAAGGATTTGAATAAGAACCCAAATCCGGACGCAGAAGCTCGTCGAAGAGAAGCTTCATCTCTCAATGCTCACCGAAGCCAACAAACCACCAGAGACAGATCCGCCGGAACCAGTAAGCGACATCGTCAACCCAGATTCGCCAGATCTGACCACAGATTCGACGCTGTCCTCCAACGTCGCACCAGAACCCTCACCAATAGCCACCACCCGACGGAAACTTCGCTTCACTCGCCGTGCTATCTCCGGAACCACCACCATCGAGAGGCACCCAACCGCCAGCGAAAGGAATACAAGGAGACGGGGAAGACAGAAAAGAAGCTACAAAAGAAACCAAAAGACGGAGCCCTCTCCAGCGCCGGAAGGGCGACCGGAGAGGCGAAGCGAAACAAGAACCGGCGACTCTCCCTTTTTCTCTCTCTGGCGGCTAGGCTTTTCTCACCCTTTTATATTTAAAAGCTTTTCAAAAGTATATATAAATATTTTACATATTTTATTTTTATAAATTAATTATTCTCATTTTTTTCTCTTTCTTTTAAGACCCATTTCAATAATAAATTTTATTTTTTCATCATCATCACTAATAATACTATAAACGAGTTTATGAAATTCATCATTAATAGGAGAATAACATTCAAACAATGCATTGATTAGTGGTTAATAGATTTTTGACTACTCATATAACTACTCAATAGAAAAAAAAACATTCAAAACAATTAAAAGACACTATTGATATTTGCTAGTATAATCAAGAATCAATCACCAAAAACAAAAGAAAAATCAAAATATTGTTAGCAAAATTTTATATTGACTATTGTATTATTACTATCTTTTAATTTATTGTTGAAGTGTATTGTTACCGAAAATTATTCTTATAGTTGTTTGTTTTTAATTAGTTTTCAAACAAAATTTCATATTTGATTGATTTATATTTTTTAAAATTTTAATTTATCATTAATAAAATTTATTTTGTCATTAAAATGTTATATAAATTAATTTCTGACATAATATATATTTATTATTAATCAATACAATAAAAATAGGATGCGTTTCTGTCATGTGTTGACACCTCAGCTTCAACATTCAAGCTGGTGTTGACACCTCATTTAAAATCATTAACCTATCAAATTATAACAATTAATACAACTAAGCATTCTATTCCAATAAAAATCAATCTTTTTTACAAGTCACTTTTTTTCCCCTCTCTCGAAAATTTTACCGGATCGAGGTTCTAGCCGCTATATCAAATTCTTCTCAAATCGATGATTGAAGTGATGAAGAATTCGATCGAAGGAAGCTCCCCGACAGATCCAGAAACGTTTGATAGAAAAAATCCTCCAAGGCTTTCCTCCTCCGGTCGCCGGAGTTCTGGCTCTTTCTCTCGGATCTTCGTCGTTCCCGAGACAGGTGACATCAGCGTTTGATGTCATCTCTTACTTCTCTCTCTGCTTGCCTTCTTCCGGCACCGGCACCGGTCATTTCTATATCGTCACCCCTAACTATCTCATCCCGCCATTCAATGGAAGCAATAGTCCGAGGATTATGACGGACTTAAAAGTCGTAAACTCTGAATATCTGCTCTACGTTACATCAATCTATGTTGGCGGAGTCCTTTTATCGTTGAGCCCTAATTTGCTTGAGGGTGGATCCAAGCTAAGCACGGTGGTTCCTTACACCGTACTCCACCCCCGATATATACAATGCTCTTGCTCAGTCTTTTACAGTGAAAGCCAAGGTATTCAAAACTCAAATTTTGATAGTGGAGTTCGATTTCAAAGATAACAGCCACATGAAGATTTCATATATATATTAGTGTGTACAAATTATAAAGTAAAGCATTTTCATGCACAAAATCTCATGTTTTGATCTTTGAAGTTTTTTTTTGTTTTAAAGATGTTAATGAAAAAATCATGTAAACATGAAAAATGTTAATATTGGTGTTACTCTAAATTACAAAGGAGATGTTTTTTTTTTTTTTGTCTAGAGGAAAACTAAATAATTTATGTTTGTATTTAGAGTTTAACTTTTACACACACAATGAGAATATCGAAGATTCAAGCCATTACGCCATTTAAAGACTGCTTCGACGCACGCGCTGTAGGGATGGACCCTACGGAGTTAAGCGTGCCTGTGATAGAATTTAGGGTGTGTTTAAGGCTATAAAGGATCTTGAAAAGAGGGAGCTATAGCGAACTCAGAAGAAGGAAGGACGGTTAGAGAAATACAGATCATTCTATCTATACTTTCTCTGAGGACATCATATTTGGCAAGGTTAGCTGACTTGTAAAAAGCAGTCGCATTTGGTTGAATAAAAGCTGAATAAAAACCGTTAGAATAAGAAGCAGCAACCAAGTCTCAATGAGCTAATGGAGATGGAAGAGACACTAGGACAAATTGAAGAGACAAAAAAAGAGATTTTTTAAAAATCAAAGAAACCTTCAGGCTTTCAGGAAATGCTCCAACCAAAACCCTCGAGATCATTCTCTACTAAAAAACTTATTTTATGAAGATTAGTTATTTTATTGTATGGAATCTAGGTTATGTATGTTATGTGTAATGAATGTTTTTGATAATTTATGCAATAAAAAAAATTATATATAATTCTAATTAATTAAATTTTGCAAAATCAGGGTTCAAATATATAAATTATATAGAAATTAAATTATTTTTTTATAGTGAAAACAAAATGCTAAAAGATTATTTATAGGCCAAAAGAGAACAAAAAACTACCAAAATAAATTTGCTATCAACAAAAATAATATAAAATCTAGGTGATTAAATTTTTTAAAACCTACAAAAATAATACAGTACACCTTAAAATCAAGCTACGCTAATATATCTTCCCCAACAAAGTAAATAAAATAAATTTGAGATTAATATTGATAGTCATTTTATATATACAAACACCAACTAATGACAAATTGAAAAATATATAAGTTCCACAATTGAAGGTTTTATATGATAGTTTAAAATTAGTGAAAACTAATTAATCATCTACAACTTTAAAACTACTTGGAAAATTAACCTAATCCATACGCTATTCAACATAAATATAATAATATTAAAATAATACACAAAACTAGATTAAAGTAAAAATATATCTATGTAATTTGACAAATAATATTTTTCTAACAATAAAAAAAACACTATATAAAAATTATGTTATTAAATTTTTAAAAACTACAAAAAGTACACCACATATTCGAACTACAAATTATATATCTTCCACGCAAAAGGTAAAATAAAATAAAACAGAACATACATTAGGGTTAGTTAGACTATTTATATAATCAATTATACTATTTAAATGTAAACATTTATAAGCCATCATAGATTTGATTTTGAAATTTCTCTATTTTAATTTATTAGTGCATTTTCTATCTCACTGTATAAACCATAGTTTTTATAATTAATCAAATTCTAAAAAACAAAATAATATTTTTAATAATTCAATATATCTAAAAATAGTTACAAAAAGAATCCTGCAGCGTAGCGCGGATCTAACCTAGTACTTATAATAATAATAAAAATAACAGCTACAACTTTAAAAGTTGTTGGTAAACAATCAGATTTTAACAGTTAAATTTCTACAGTCAAAGCATCTACAGCCAAATTCTCTACAGTTAAAATTTTAAAGTCAAAGTCTTTACAACCAAGACTCTTTGTGTATAAGTTAAATGTTAATAAAGGATTTTGGATTTTATTTCTATTAGGGGCCGTGGCAATAATGGCCATTATAAAAAAAGGCTTTTAGAGCATCAAACTATATTGATAATTGAAAAAAATGCAAAATCAAAAGTTAGACAGTTAAGAGTTATGAAGGTTTATTTTTGACATAGTCCAATGCTAGAACACCGATTAAGGATCTGAGAACTGAACACACAAGACATAGAAGAAACTGAGAACTGAAGAGATTAATCTAACCGAAAGGCAGACTGAGTCATCAGGAAGATGCAGCTTTAGTTTTGTGACACCTTCAGGAGCATATCCCTTGTCAGGTCTTCCATTTCCCTGGCATTTCTGCGTCTGCCTCAGGACAGGGCAAGAGTTGTTCGTGTACAGAGGTCCTCCAGGGTCATAAAACCAACTACCTTGATACAAATCACACTCTACAAGCAATCAAAGAATTGAGTAAGCAATAAAACTCATATAACATAAATATAAAACATGGAACAGCTAGAATCCTGAGAAGCAAGGGAAACTGACAAGAACAAAATATTCAACTGCTATTTCTTATTCCAATTCACCCAAACAGAGAGAACTCTCAACCAACTGCCCTAACAACAAAGCCTAGAAAATCCAACTCCAAGAACAATATGCTCAGACCACCTTTACAAAGCCCAGAACTCACTATCTGCTCCCTAACCAATTTAAAACTCTTAATCTGTTACATTCAGTCCTTGGCTAGAATAGATACACTAGCCTGTAGCTAAGAGTTAAGCCACTTGTAACTTCTTTTAGTACTATCACAAACACAAGCCTTTTGCCATAGAAATGCAAAATTCAATTAAGATGGTTCCAAATAAGCGACAAGCAACGTAAATGGAATCTAGTGTGTTTAAAGAGAAGAGTACCTGGTTCTGATGATGCAGTTTCAGAGGAGTCATCATGTGGAGGAGATGATGAACTTGGAGTTTCTTCAACCTTGGTGTCATTGGCTTCACCCTAGGAGAACCAAAAGCCATGGCTACCTCCCTAAGATACCCAGAACGAATAAAAAGAACAGAGCCTCCATAGGTGATGATAAGCCACTACTATCACCATTCCTTCAAACAAAAATGTGTATTCTTCAGCACCACCATGATCAAATTTGGAAAATGTATTGAACTGAAGGGCATAGATAAACTAAGTCTACAGTTCGATTTAACCATGAGCTCCATTGAAGCTTATAGCTTTCTTTATTGGGTAAAGCAAACTCACCACAGAGAATCTGTCAAATTTTCAACACTGCTTCTGCAATTCTCTATCAGAAATCAAAACTATAACTATTCAAGTACACCAAAATCCTCCGCAAATTCGTTTCTTTTCTCCAGGAACTAAGAGATAGAGACGAGATATTACCACATCGTGATCATCGGCATCAAAAGAATCGTTGATCTCGGAGTCAATTACTTGTAGAAGCGTCTGATCGGACTTTAGTCGCTCAGTGGCCGTCTAATAAGGGAAGCCACGAGAGACGAAAGGACGAAGTAAAGATGGCTTGGTAACAAAAGACGATGACGAAGACAGCCTGAACTCGTCGGTGAAGACGATTTGCCAAAAAAAAAAATTTGTGTCACGTATCGACTGACACGTATGCGGGTCCAAGGAGATCTAAATTAAACCGGGTCTATAGTTTTTTTTTGGTATTATTGATTTATTTTTTATAAATCTCGATTAACAATTTGATAGTGCGCTACGGTTCAACTGCTATATAAGCGGAACAAATGTATTTGTGAGACAAGTGCAGTTTATATAAAATAAACGATACAAAATAATGTTTGATTGATGAAAAATAATTTACGGTACAGAATTCATATTATTTTACTATTAGTTAGTATAATTATACATTTTGATTTGTTTTAATTAATAAATAAATATTTTAAATATAGTTAAAAATTAAAAAATTAGTATTATTGAACAAATAATTTTAATATATCATTACTAAACTTTATATATATAATTTATTAAAATTAAAATTAAAGCATATACTGTCTATATTTATTTATAAGTAAATTAGTTAAACAAGTCTAATCATAAAAAATACCACACTATAAAAAAACTATTATGGAATGTTACAAATCCATTTGTTATTATATTAAATGTTCCAAAAATAAATCCCCCTAAATTTATTTGTTATTTGAAAAAACTAGATTTATTAATGGTTATATGTGCATATATACTACTAAACTTACTACTATATATTACTTTTGAAATTTATTAAATTCTTAAAAATAAGATGACAGAGGGTTTTTTTTAATGTACTCTAAAAATCAATTGAATGAGAGAGGGAGAAAAGAGAGAAGTTATTTTTTTAATCTTTTTATTTGCATTTGTATTATATGGATAAAATAATATCTAATTATTATTATAATAAAAATCTTAAAAAAAAATATACTGGCGTTTTTTGGAAAACTGCTAGACAAATGGTATTATTATTTGGAAAGGCGGTCCAAGTCTATTACCCAAAAGAAAAAAATCTGCATCTGTTTGGTTTTTTTTTTGCAATAAACGTAAATCATAGAAAAATTACTGATTGGTGTTATGGATGCGGTTTTCAAAAATACGCATTAAATTTCGCTTTTAGGTGTTCTCCAATCACAGCCTAATTTTCAAAACCAAGTTTTAAAAGGATGACATGTAGCATATCTCTCTTTGTGTCCTTTTTTTTTCTCCAAATACATTTACTGTTTTATTCATCATTTGAAGTTAAAAAAAAAAAATTGGTTAAAATAAAATCAAATTATTTTATTACAATATTTATAATATATTTTTTTGTGCCAAAAGATCAATGTATTGGATATTTTTATTGTAAAGTAATATCAAGATAGGTAATTGTTGTTATAATTGATGGTCGTCAATGCAACATATGTAGGACTATAAAATTTTGTTAAAATTTATGAGTAAAAGCGATAGAAAACACAAATAAAAATAGTGATATGCGATGAAAATATTATTGGTGAATATGTCTTATTTACAAGTATAATATAATAACACAAAAGAATGTGACGGACTTGAAAAATACATATACATCAATTATGTTAGAAACTTAAGTACTTTAACAATATTTATGATATAATGAATTAGTCTCGAAAGATAATTATATAAGCAATAAATTTATTTAATACAAACATTTAAAATGATCGATTTATTTAAAAACGTTTAACGCTTTTAATTTATCTTTAGTTATGTATATCAGATTTAGATACAAAAGAGCGCATGGATACATTCTATTTATTTATATTATTATTCCTATACTGATCTGCTAAACCGAAAAGAAACAAAAAGAAAGGGCCGGGCGTAGCAAATACAATTACCATTCAACAACGTCTCAGTTTAAAATTTTAAAACGAAAAAAAAATCAAAAAAAACAACAAACAACGTATCAACAGTTTGTATAATGCAAGTTATGGAACTGTTCAGCTGAACACGAATTTGCATGATTACCATATTCAAATACCAAAATCAGTTTAAGAAATAAGAAAAATTTAACAAAAGTCGAAGATGCTTCTCTCTAGATCTTGTTCGGCATTCTATAATCTTTCAGTTAGAGATCGGATCAAACCCCAAAACACATGCTCCCTAGTCGCATATATAAACTGCTAAAACTCACGTACGTGATCTATATTCTCTTCACATGATTAGAGCATATTACTTCCATTATTTCACAGAAACATCTCCTGACTCTTCATTTACTATATGCATAATGGTGTCGCCAGAAATTAGTAGTTTCTACATTTGTAATATACGTAAGGAAAGTATTATTGATCTAATTATATACCTTTGATTGAAAAAACAATACTTCTATACCTTAATCTATTTTAAAACGTTGAATAGTTATGGTTGTGTATAGTAAGTTGTGAACTAAGGTTGGACATATTTGCGCTTAGATTACCATTCACCATTACGGATTAGCATGCATTATTTCGAACTTACAATCTTCATGCTAGTACATATTTAGCATAAAACTTCATACTATCACAAATTTAATTATCATTGGTCTGCTTTTTTATTTCTATTTCCCAAAAATATTGTACTATCATAAATTTCATATCCCCTATTTATAAAAAAAGAATCATTTTAACAAAAAAAACTGATGTGTCAGCAGTATAGAAGTTCAACCATCATTTACCAATTAACTTTCAAAAGATAAACTTATTTACATATAAATCCCATTGTTTTTGCTTTTAAACCAAATAGGTCAAACGTTTTAAGTTGGGCTATGTTAAAAAGTCTAGTAACAAATACCAAATTAGAGAAATATAACTAATATAATTAACATAATTTCCCTTATCTTAAATACAATGAAAATAAACTCAATGATTTTAAATATTTGTTATAATAAATCTTTAAAATTAAATATACACTATATATGTGCGGAATATATAAAAATATAATACTTTCTAATTAATAAGTATCTAATTTCCAAGGTATAACAATACAAAATCGAAATATTATAAATCATATATATGAAAGTTGGTCAACTCTCTCCATATGAGTGCTACATCATCACACCAGAAAATGACATGTGTCTTTCTACATTTTTTAAATAAAATTAATCAAATTAATTCAAGAAAAATCAAAAGACACTCCTAACTAAACTAAGTGAAGGAAAAGACACTCTTTACATGTACCAAAAAATTCAAGACAAGACACACTCTCATATATACAAAGTGAGAGATCTAAGAGTGTTTACTGAAATGACTTTTTAGTTTTAGTTTTATTTTTCTCTTTCATATGAAAACTCATGAAGCAAATAAGTAATTATAGTTATACATATGTTGTTTAAATTTATGTCAATCCAGATTCTAATCAAGAGCCTACCATGATGCATTTAGCTCGAGAACTAGAACATAAGAGAATATATGGAATAAGAAATTGTTTCTTTAGAATCAATTTAAGCAAGTTTGAAGCATTATCCATATATGTAACATAATTGCGTAGAATTGTATCAGTATATCCTATATTGTTTTTGTAGGTATAGAAATAATCAAATGTATATATGAAAAAAATATAATTGATATCTTGAGTAAAAGATGAATCTTACCATACAAGTTGTAACTAAATATATCTTAATTTATTAACTACATAAAAACACACAAAATAACAAAAACTAACAAGACAACATAATTCTTTTTAAAACAAATTTCAATAAAAAGCAAGATAATTTCTTTTAAAACAAATTTCTAAACATTAACCCGCACTTAGGAAGGGTATTCACCTAGTGTAGTATAAAGATAGAAGAAAAATAAAATAAAATAAAATATGTACTATTAAGTTCTATTTGGCTATAATAACATAAAACCCACCATCTTATGCGCACTATCTTAGTATTAACCTTCTCTTTCTTTTCAGTACTCTTCATGATTGGTACGAAGACCAGTGCAGTGAAAAAGCCTCCTGAAATAGAGGCGTAAGCAGCAGAAGAGGCATCCATGGTTTTTCTTTTTTGGTAGAGAGATGAGAGAATGATAAGAAGAGATGCCTTTTTTTCTTGCAAATGATTGTGAGATGAAAGGATGGAGCTTTGCAGAGGTTATCTAGTCTCATTTTTCAGGGTTTTTGTGATAATTGTCCAAAACTAGTTATATCTTGTAGTGTATACTATTGTCTATTATATTACAACATATTACAGTGGGATGTTTTCCTTACCAAAATATTAGTATGCAAAGTTTGATTTGCAACATACATATGTATCAACCATTGAAAGCCTAATATGTAAATTATATATAATACATAAATTTGTTCAGATCATTGAGCGACTTTATAGCTGCAATGTTTCAAACCAGAAAACATGCATTTCTGATTAAATCATATTTTTAACATGTTGTTCAGTTTTTCTTAGTGGATATTATTACTGTCCTTTGCAGACATCTATGTAATAGTGAAAAACATATTAAAATATCTAAGAAATAAGATATGGCGATGATCAAGTACAATGTATCAAACGATATTATCGGTTATTATTAATGTAATAATGTGGTACGTATGTAGATTCAAAATACAGACACTATTATCAGATGCCCTTTCCAACATAAAGGTAAAAGATAAACAGAAGAAATTACTTGGTGATACTTTTCTTGAAATTCTACTACCAAAGAAACAAAAAAGTTATTAACAATAAACAAATGTTTAAAAGAAAAATGAAGTTTTTTCCAGAAGAAAAATGAAGTTACTTTCCTATCTTAAGATCGAATTTATCAAATGGATGTTTATTTTGCTATTCCAATTATCATTTATTTAATAAAAATCTCAGTGTTGCTACTTGTCTAATTCATTTTTATATTTTTAATGTATTGTGTGCAAGTTTAGAACCTCAAAGTGATCGCCGTTCAGTGTATTCGTGCGACTTGCATGATAATTGTAAGACACATTCTTGATTACATTAACTTTCATATTTCAAACAGTTAAAAATAATAACTAAAGTTGGTTAGATTCAACTCATCATTAACATTTTTTATTTTGTCATATATCATTTGTCTTTATATGGATTATGCTGAACACATCAACAATAGTTTATGTTGCATAAACTGCTCAGCTACATACATTTTAAGCATCTTTTTACGAACGAGGACAAATGATAATGGGTAAATATCTTTTTTTATATTGATTTTGGGCAAATAGATTGAAATCTCAACAATACTTTACTATTTTGTTTTCTTCTTTCCCCTATTCCTTTATCTTTCTTTAGCTGTTCCTCTTCTTTTTCTTTTTGTTTTATCGTGAAAACTACAACAACTGATTAGTCCCTCCATCTCCTATTGTCTCCTTAGCTTCGTAAGACAAGTTACAAAAGAATTAAAAAGAAAAGCTGAAGCTGCCATTTTTGACTTGAGAATCTTCATTTTTCTTTCTCTTCTTTGACTTTCAAAATCTTCTTCGATCCATTCTCCATTCTTTAACATCGTTTTCAAATCTCCAAGGTCTCTTTATTCTTTTCCCGGGCTTTGGTTCTTGAATGATATCAAAGGAAGGCATATACATATATATAGAGAGATATATTGTGTGTGTGTGTGTAAAAGAGAGAAAGAGAGTGAGAGAGGGAGAGGTTATGGCTATTGACGTTTGTTGTTCGGAGGCCTCTGGTTCTGGAATCAGTCCAAGAATCTCTTTCTCTTACGATATAGACTCAACGGACGACGGTGAAGTCAGATTAGACACAACACTTCTTGAATCAGGTTCAGATTTAGATTTCTGCTTTGGCTCGAGTTGTTCTGTTCAAGAAGTGTCTCCGGCTGATGAACTCTTCTCCGATGGCAAGATTCTTCCCGTACAGATCAAGAAAGATCTACCACAGGCAGTAACCTTCCGGGTACAACGATCAGCCTCTCTATCATCATCGTCTTCGTCCTCTTCCTCTTCCTCTTCATCCTCATCGAGAGCACCCGAAAAGAAGATGAGACTCAAAGAGCTTCTATTGAATCCTGAATCTGATTTCAACGACAAGCCAAGAGGACTGTTCTTGCAATTCAAGAGAAGCATAAGTCTCAACTACGACAAAGGCCGAAACAGCAAAGGGCTGATCAGATCGCTTCATTTCCTCTCACGAAGCAACTCCACACCAAACCCTAACCTTAACTTGAACCCCAAGGAAACCCATCAAACTCACAAGACTCACAATCTCCCTAAACACACGTCTCCTTTAAGAAGATCATCTTCGCTCTCAGCTTCTTCAGTCCCTTATCACCTCAAGTCACAGGGCAGAAAGAGTTTCGGAAACGGAAACGGTGGGATTCGAGTCAGTCCGGTCCTGAACTTCCCACCGCCGGCGTTCATCTCAAACGTCGCCGACGGATTTTTCAGCATTGGATCTCTGTGTAGTGGTAAGAGTAAGACCAACACAAAGACAAAATTATGAAAACATCTTTTGGCATTTTGTGGCCGGAGGGGGAAAAAACAGTTCAAACAAGAAATGTCTTTATTTTTTTTTATTTTTTTCTTACTGTTTGTATAATGTGGAATATTAATATAGACAGCACATGTGAAGATTAGACAGCATGTGGGTTTTGTCTGTAATTTCAAAAACCAAAAAACAAGAATAATTGACAAACTAGGAAGCGTAGCAGAAGCATAGGTACACTTCGTTGATTGGATCTTTGTGGTAATAAGATTAGTTTTGTAAACACGTAAATATATAGAAAAAGATATATGTAGAGAAAAATGGATCGTCGTGGTGATAAAATTGATGATTAAAAAAGATACATGAAATCTTCGTGGTGATATTCGATGATTAATAATGTAGTCAGTACAATATGTCCATGCATATTCTTAGGTTGACTTTGACTGGCATTTTACGTCGTTCGAGAGGTCGCAATAGCAATAGAGCTGAGCTAGGCTCGTTAGACTTGGGTACGGTAATTAGCCACAAGTCTCCATATATAATTATAGTATGTCATTTTGACATATTTCAAACAATGTATGTTTTTATCTAATAAATGATTTAATGAAATGTAGTTTTGGTTTGAAGGTAAATGAAGAATTTTAGTGTTTAAATTACAATAAAATTATAAAATAACATTCATTACAAAATTAAAGTAAAACTCTAGAATGAAATTTTTGTGAAAAAGAGAGAGTAATATTACAAATTTACAACTAGTATCCTTATGAATATGGTGTGGAGTAACCTTCACTTATTGATATTGGATAGCCAATTGAGAATGTTAAAATATCAAAGTGAATACCAAATTACCAACACAAGTTAAACATTAATATTAATATTAAAAATACTATAAAATGCAAACATCTTCCTCAAATATTCTACAATAATATTGTAAATTTAAGAGTACATATAAATTGTAAAAAGAAAAAAAAAAACTCAAATCGTAGTTCATTGCATTGGAAATGCACACACAAAATCTTGTTATTTTGGAGTGTTTCATAGCACTATAAAGTAAAAGGAGAGAGGGAAATTCAAAAGTGTCCTATTTCTAATACCACTTTTTAAGGAAATTATTAAAAATACATATAAAAGTCTAAGATCTACTCAAATATGTGTGAGCACATATTAAAGTATACACAAATTTACCTTTATCATGTATAAATTTCAAAAACTTTACAAATACCTTGTGAGACATTATAAACCCTTATAAATACTTGTTACGAGTTTTTGTTTAGTAGTTACCATCAAATTTAACTAGAGGTATTTAAAAAAGAGACAGCCAAATGAAATATTTTTGAAAGAGGCGCACCAAAAAGACATTTCTAAAAAAAATCTCTAAAAAAAACACATTTTTAGTATAATCAAATTCAAACCAATGCAATTGCAATTTGCAAACAATGTAAGAGAACCAATTGTCTTTATATACCTCTAGTTAAATTTATATTTATATGAGAAGTAACTTTTGCATAACATGATCAGGACTTTTTGTATGAAACATGTTTAAACATATTTTTAGAGAAACCATGTATATATAATATAAAGATTTATATAAAAGAGGTAGATAAAGGGTAACATAGGCAATACAATCTCATATCTATTATTTGAAGTAATTTTTAAATAAATTGCTTACATGTGATCACATTTTAAATTTTTTACTAGACTTTTTTTAGGAAGATATTACGAAATTATGCATTGAGATATACTGATTTTGTATAACATCAAATGATGTATAAAAAGAGAATTATATTTCTATTATTTTTTCATATGATTAATAAAACCGCAAAGAAGGAAACTTGAAAGAAAAAAAATAACATGTGTGGTTTTTTTTATCGGATGTCCCCGAAGGGACATAACATTGTGTGGTTGACTAGATTTTTTTTTTTTGCAAAGATAGGATATTGAAATTCTCTATAATATCTAAAATTCTCTATCATATCTAAAATTCTAAATTTACCAAAAAATTCTAAACAAGTTATGTTGTTTTTACGTCAAATATTTTTTGTTAAATAAGAAATTGTAGGCTGAGATTTATACACTTTCTCATGTCGAATATCAGAACATGTAATATGTTCGGCCTCCAAGTGTATTTTAAACAGCAATACTATCAATATTTATTAAATTGATTAGTTAATTTATCATAAATAATTGAATTTTTAAAAAGATAATCATATGTTTTTTTCAATTTTTAATAATATTGTTGTATTTTTTTTAGTATTGTCTATATAATCATAAAGTTAAGTATTAAAAATAAAGTTGATCATAGCCATTTATTTAGTTAACTGAAATAATGTAAACTAGGATATCCCGTGCTTAAAACACGGGTCAACAATTTTAAAACAAATTATAATATAATAATAAAACATTTTATTATTATTTTTTTAAAGTTATTTTGTTTGAGATAATATGTAAATCTATTAGTCTATTTGAATACTAATTATTTTAGAATATTATAATATTTTATTTTTGACGTATTATTACAGTTTTATATTGTTTTTTTGTTGTATTTGCATCATTATTTTTTGAAATATAAAATAGTAATTTTAATATTATAATTATGAGTAAATAAAAATTATTAATTTATCATTTATATAAATTTAGTTTTACCAACCTGCCAATGTGGAAATTAAAACACACATTTTCACATAATGAGTGATATATCTTCATTTTAAAAAATTCAAATCACAACATATGCAGAAAAAAATATGCATTTTATTAATTATAAGTTTTATATGAAGATTTCAAACAATTTGTAAATAAAATAAAATAAAGATGATAGGAGAATCATAATTTGAAAACTTAACAAAATCTTCAAATTTAGTTATTCAAAATAATTGTATTGTATACTTGGATATAAAATCTTAGTTTTTAAAATTCTGATTGGTTTATATATTTCAAAAAAAAAAATAATTAGTAATTTCGTCCATAATTTATTAGAGAGAGAAAATATACTTTTAGATTTTTTAGATTTTTAATATTTGATCTGTGAGTGTTTTTTATTTTTAATTAATTATATTTATTTAAATTAGTTAATTAATATTTTCTAATGGCAATTGAATGTAATTTTTTACATATTTCAAGGTTAGTTTCATATTTGTACTTCTCAATTAATTAATATAGTAGGATAACATAAAGATAAGATTTATAGTCTCACACTTTTAAGTTATTATTATCCAAAATTAATACATTACTCTATAAAACATCTTACTAAGCTGACCATAGCCATTGGGTTAACGAAATTGAATCAGACCGGAAAAAAAAAAGTAAACCGGTAGAGACCGAGTCACACTGAGTGAAAACAATCCAACGCGGGAAAAAGAATGCCCCCACACGGAACAATATAGTCCACTTCTTGTATATAAATAAATAAGCACACACGCCTTGAATTGTATAATTGACATGAGTTTCATTGACCGCACAAGTTGCTCTGCACCTTCTAATATACAACGCACCCAAAACAAGAATCATTACCCGCAAACCACACAAAGTCTTCAACACATTTTCGTGTCACCACGGTCAAGCTAAAAGGGGATAGTCTAGTAATCGATCACCCATAGGCAGTAAAAGGGCAATCATCGATAAGCGGACGATAAGAGGAATGAGAAATTGACACTCAACAACATTATAAACGTTTGAACTTGGATCATCAATTCATCACACAAGGCAAGATTTGATAAAAATGCTAAATCCTATTATTGATTAATATTGGCTTTTCTTTGCTGCCTTACTGAAGAAAAAAACAAAAGAGTAGTGTTCTAATGAAACAGAACCTACTTTTTGTTCCCATATCATTTGTACAGGTTATTCTCAGCTAATGAACATAAGAAGAAAAAAACCCAAAACTAAACAATGAATAACTAAACGAAACACCAAAGAAACAAAAAAAAAGACCAATTCACAAACTTCAACCGATCCCACAAGTCAGCAAATTAAGGCTATGAAACTCCTTCCTCAATCCATCAACCATCATCATCATCTCTGCAGAATCAGTAAATCACAGATTCAGCAAAACACATTACAAACTTAACACATAAAAAGTAAAAATAAAAACAAGATCATACCTTTCCCCTCTCAGCTTGGTCACGAACATTGTAAAGCTCCTCAGTAATTTCAGTAATATAAGAAGCTGGATTCAACAACTGCAACCAAAAACAAAAATCAGAAAAAGAAACAAATTCACATAAAACACCAAAAAAGATTCGAGCTTTTACATCGATCTGTCTCTGAACGGTTCGAGATCGTTTCATAGGCCTACGCGGTGGTCGTTGCCCAAAGATCTTCATGTAATCATCTTCAATCTCTTTCTTAGACAACGTATACTCCAATCTCATCTTTAGTACTCTTTTGTTCTCCTCAATCCCTAATCCCTTAAACTGATTCGAATCAATCCTCGGAATCGGAGCTTTACAAGCAGCTCTCCTCTTCCTCAAATTCCACGGCCGTACCTCCACCGTTGCTCCCGGCGCTTCCGGCGGCGGCGGAGGACAATCCTCCATCTCCATCTCCATCTCCATCTCCGCCTCGGGCTCCTTGTCTTCTTCGTCGTCGCCGACGAGTACTTGTTCCCTAAAAATCGATTCGGTCATCTTATCAGCAACGTTTCTAAGATCTAACATGATCTTCTCCCTAAACTCTTCGATTCCTTCTTTCTCAGACGATTCCTCCACCAGAGACCGTCGATTCCGATTATCTAATTCGGAATTCGAAGATCGACGTCGGAGTCTTTGATCACCGCCGGAGCTACCACCACCGTCGGAATCATCAGCGGCCTTCATACACCTTAGTTGTCTTCGAGTTCCCCATAAGTTCGGTAACGAGAAATTGTAAAGACCCTTCGATCTCTCATGTCCCGTCGTCGTCGCCATTGGAAAAAAAAAAACCTAAACCTTCTTCTCTCTCGCTTTCGTCTTCTTGGAATTTTTTTTTTTTTTGCTCTGTGGCTTTTTGAGAGAAACGGAGAAAGAAGAGTTTGGTTTATATACGAAGTGCCGTTTTTAACATTGAAGGGTATTTTGGGGAAAGTATAAGTTTTGTTTGTGGGGGTGTTTTTGGTAAAATGCGCTATCAGTTCTCTCTTCTTTGGGCCTTTGGCGCATAGGTTTAAGATTTTCCCGGGTTTGATATGTCGGTTTTAAGTGATGGGATTGGTTTATAACCGTTCGATTTGTTGTGATTTGTGATTGTATCCGTAGATCTTTAACTCACCGCATAATCTGTGTAGAATCTATAACTCGTTTAGGGAGTTAAGATTTTGTTCAATTGGGCCTTAATGTTTCTGATTTGAATTTTAGGTATCTCACATGTGTTGTGATTAGTGTTACTTGTGTTTGTTTCTTTCTTTCTTTTGTTTTGTTTTGTTTTAAATCACCTTATCTTGAGGATTTTCATATATATTATAAGGAAACTAAAATAACAGGTGTTATTCTTCAAAGTTTGCTAATTTATATATATGTTTTTGTTATGGAATTATCACTTATACCTAAATTATTGCTAATTTATATGTTTTTGTTTGTTATTCTTCAAGTTTGCTAATTTATTCTTCAAGTTTACTAATAAAAAGACAAATTTTAAGTAGTTTTACTTTTAAGTTTTAAGAGTTTAATTTGAATAGCGCATAATTAAATATATCATCTTTAGGAAACACATAGAATAAATTAGAAAAATGAAATGACATTTTTCTGGTCAAAGGTTTTTAAATATGTTGAATCCTGATTTAAGTGCATTTTATTTAATTTTAAGAATCTTTGGTTTATAAATAAGAGTATCTGACGTAATTTTGAATATGAATGGATGAGTCGAGAAATGTTTCGATTTTGTTTGGTATTTGAGTTTGAGTCAAATGTATTTTAATTTTATGGTAAACTTTTGTTTTATATCATTTTTATAATAAAATCTTTTGTTATGTTTAACATTTAGATTTGCTTTTTTAATATATAAGTAATAATCAATCAATTTAAACCATATTAAGATGTGATTCGATTAATGAATAGATAAGTTTGGTTCGGTAAAAATTAGATCTATTTTTTTTGTCAGTCAAACTGAACATCCCTTATTGATATTGTTACTTTAATGGTAAGAGGTATATATTTATTTCTCGTATAAAAAAAAAGTTTGTGTTTACCTTAACAAGTTATATTTCGTTATGAGTAGAAATATGTTTTCTCTCATATTTTTATTTGATACATGATATGTCCACTAGTGGCCTAGTGCCCCATTATTTGGTTGTGATACTCCTTGCATGGCACCATTTTCATCAATTTCGCTAATGCTTCATTTGAGCTCTTTGTGGGAGGAGCGGTAATGGTGGTAGGGAAAAATTCCTCTTGACGAATGTGCGGTGATCGAGTCAAAAAAATGTTCTAAACTATAGAGTAATAAAAAGAAAAATTGAAAATACTTGAAAAATATTAAAGAGAACACTAATTAAGAGTAGATGAAAAATATAAGTGGCAGCTCCCTTACTCGTATAGAGAAGGGCTCATTTACAGGAAAAAAATGCACCAGATTAGTCAAAATTTGACAAAGTCCTCAAGTGCTTTGAACACATTTTTCTTGTTACATTTGATAGTCGACCACTAAGATAATCATGAAATGCACAAGGGTGAAGGTGGTAACTCATTTGTGTTCGTATCCGTTGTAGTGTTCTCAGTGTCCTTGTTTGTGCAGGGTCTACAACATTCTTTTCGTGTTCTTCTTTCCCGAGAGTTGTAAGGCAAATATCTTCATTTCTTCATGTTATGAGTAGGTTGTGAGATATTAATTTCCATTAAAAGTTTTTATGTCTATGGATTTAATAGTTAGTCCAATATTCTTAAGCATACTTTGAATTCTCTTGGGAGTTAGAGGACATACTTATCTGATCCGATTCATGATCATAGATTAAAAAGTACTTTGATCATCTAATTACTGTAAACGGTAGCAGAGTCCACCCTTCCAATAAGCAAAAGTTCAAATAACATATAATTTTACCTTTATATCTCTAACTTAGACCATAAGCATTGGTCTAAAAAATTGATATTTAAATACACATAGTTTTATTTAATTTTATTTATTTTCTTAGAATTTGAAACCAATTATAAATTGTCATGTGGAAGGTCAGTCTCTCAAGAGTTTGTCAAGAGTTCTCAAATGAAAATTATCACTCTTAATTTTTATTTTTTATATTCTTAAAAATTCTAATGAGAACCATGCATATCGTCTTAATCTTAGCCTATGAAACCAAGTTCGGTTATGCAATAAGGTTAATATTATCTCCTAAACATTTACATATATGGAATTACGATATTCTTTAACTACAAAGTATATTTAATATTTTTATCAAAAAAAGTAATATTTAATATCAGTTTTAGGCTCTGTCCAGATAAGAGATCTTTTATCTTTGTTGGGTATTTTTTAAAACTATATATGTTTGTGGACTTTTACTAACAATGTTTAGTAAGTCTGTTGTTAAAAGAATTTGAATCATATATTTCAATGATACACGTAAATTATTAAGTGTGTTGTTATATTTCTACAAAATGATATTTAAAATGTGGTGCAGTATTTCACATAGAAAAAAACATTATTTGTTATTTTTTCTTATAAAATTTTTATGAAACCAATTTTTTTTTTAAAATTAATCTGATCTTTTCATATTACTATTACTTATGAATTTTCCATAGTATGAAAAGGGTATGTTTCTTTTTCTTTTGTTTAGGGCCTAACCCAAAATATATACTTATATTCTATATAAAATGATGTGTTTCACTTATAATCATATATTTATATTTCGATTATTTTCTTTTTGTTTTACAAATTATAAACGTGACATATATATAAAAGCATTAAGCATGCTAAATATTTTTTAGTAGGATCATCGTATGAATAAATCGACTTCAATTTTTTAATACATGGGAGCCAAAAACTGAGAGGGGTTAAAATTTCTTTGTGCACAGAAGAAAAACAAAGTGTAATTGGACCACGGCCATGTAAATTATGTGGCCATTGCCATTGGATTTCAGTTTTTTTTTTTGGTTTTATAAGGCCAAACTTCTCTTATAATTACTTCTAATTTCTTAAGCCAAATTTAACCAACGACAGTTTAACTATTTAAAATTCATATAACTTTTATAATCAATCATAGTTTATTTTTTTTTGTATTTTATACTTGTTTTCTTATTTATTTTTAAATCCTCTGAAATGAGCTGTGCGCAGTCTAAAATTGTTTATAAAACTCACTCCCATAATAATTTAATAAAAGTAAGTAGAACGAAACATTTTTAGCTTAAAATGACAGTTCACAGTCACAACCACGAATTAACCTTTGCTTCAGTTTGTAATCTTTATTTATCTCCACTCAACCTAGACGTAACCTTTATTTATTTTTATTTTTTGCCAACAATTATAAACGTAACCTAGCTCTATTTATTTTAGACGTAACCGTCTTATCCTAAATCAGAGATTTTGATTTAACAAATCCTAACTTAAAGTAAATATTTCTGTTTAACAAATTCTAACTTACAACTTAAACTGTCAAGACAATACATGTGATGATACATTTTGAGAATATATGTTTACATCAAAGAACATTGTTTTCCACTTCAACCCTATATAAAAAAGGTAACTATAAATATTACCTTTATCATATAAAAAACTATATTAAAAAGGAACCTCCAACGGCTATTTATTACATACATTATACATAGACATATAATTGAAAAAGTAGACAACCAAACCGACCATGACTTTTTAACAGGTTGGCTTGGCGCTCCTGCTTAGATCTAAAAACTCTACACTTTTCATCTTTTATAAATCTTCAACATTGATGTCCTTTCCAAGAATTAAACTCTAAAGTCTCTTCTATATCAAAATGTCCCAAAGAAGAAGACCCATTTTCCAGAGGGTCTCAAAACTACTAAAAGTCTCGATCTTGAGAAGACCCATCATCCCTAGACTCAAGCTCATTCCCATTAAACGAAGAAGATCATCCAAAAGGGTCAAACTCCTTCAGCAATACAACTATAACTTTCTCCAAGAGTATCAGTTCTCGCCTTCACGTACATCGCTTATTCGTTCCTGTAGGAAGCGAATTCGGATAACTAGAGCGGGGCTTAAACGCATTTACAAGTTATTGATTCTTTCACGGTGCATTGGCTGCAATGACGATACAATAACACAAAGTTGGATGGAGATAGAGCCTTTGCATTATGCCCTTGGAGTTGCTTCTCCTGCAAGGGAGCTTCCGCAGCCGTTTGATTACTTCAGCGAAGATGATTCAATTGACTTGAAGGCTGAGAGATTCATTGAAAAGTTCTACAATGAGATGAAGATGCAGGCGAGGGTATTCGCTTGATTGAAACATTATTTACTTTTTTGAATTTTGGAATATTTATTTTCGTGTTAGTTTTTTCGTTTTGTTGTTAAGTGTCTCCGCATCATATTTTTGAGACCTTTGGAGACTCATTTATTTCACTCTACACTATATCAGTTTACAATTTTCAGTTTTATCACTTCTTGCTTGAGTTTAGAATTTGAGGCTCTTGAAAACAAATAACAAAGGAATTACATTGGGCTTGTAAGAAAAGAAATTGGCCCGTCTAATTGGAAATGAAGCCCTCTTCATTTGTGTTGAGGGTTGTGGAGTCTATTTCTCCTGAGGGTTCGTTAAAAGGACATTTTACGTGTTTTATCCGGTTTAGACTTATGTTGGTTTGTCTTACAGGTTTCCTCTCATATATTCCTTATAGGTGTTGAGTTCGCCAAAGAGCGAATAGTTTTGTAAGAACTTCGAATCTGATTATAGTGACATCTCACCGTTGACAAAAAGTAAAAGTAAAAGTAAATTTTCTCACGTTTGGAGTGAACCACTATAACATTTGTGCGATCTTGATTCGTTAAATTGTTTTGGGAAATTTCTTGGAATCCCAAACCAAACAGTTCCAATCACATATAGTTATTATGGGCATAGGCCATATTTCAACAATTTTAGTCACAAAAATTTATGGCCATTAGCTAGCCTATTGGGCCGTCGAATTGTTGCATGTTCGCAAGATGTAGTCAATATGTTTATACGCAAGTTCCATAACATACATTAGCAGGAGAAAGATATAAGAGGAGGTTTGTTGAAGCAACGAATGAGAGATCGACAAGAGGAAGTCAGGAAGACATGTCCTTTTACCACTTTTGCTTCGTAATGTGTTCTGAAACTGGTAGGACAGTATCGTACGCTAGTCCACTTCAATTAGTGTCTTCATGAGTGACAGTATATTGTTAATTTGTTATGTATTTATCGAACACATACATACGTGCACTTTTGTTTTTAGTTTTCTTGGGTCCTCATGGCACTTCGCTTCCCAAAAGATATCTTTATGTGGACCAACTACTTAAGCAATGAACTCTAAAATGAGCGAACATTACGTCCCGCCCCATGTGAGTTTAAAGTTATAGATTCTTCTTGGATTGTGCCTTGTACAAGCAATCACTGTTTTCAAATAAATTAGAACAGCCACTATCTCTAATTTATTTATTTCAGTTAATAGGCCACATGTACGAATCCAAAATCTCAGACCATGTTCTATTCAAATCCATATATACTTATTACGTGAAACGTTTTAATGGAACGTAAGCTCATTTGGATTGTTTCTTATACATTTTACATGTAACTTCCTCATTTGTTTTTCAAAATTTCTAACTAACGAGAATTATCTTAACAAAAGGGCAAAAAATGTGTATCCCCGACAAGATCTAGTACTTTATTCTTATCCTATATTGAATTGATCCATCGACATCATAATTGTAACTACATTGCAAAAACGTTAAAGAGAGAAAGGAACTTTCTTTAGATATACTTAACCCAGGTCCGGCCCTTCACCCATTCGAATGAAACATTCGTATTGGGCCTCAAAATTTCGAAGCCCATTTTGCAAGAATTTTTTATAAAAAAAAAAACTAATAAGGCTTCAAACTTCCCAAAAGTAATAAAAAGGCCTCATAATTTTTAAAAATGTCCAATAATAGGCTCCAAAAAAGTCCAAGAATTAGTTAAAAAGCCATATAATTTAAAAATATTCCATAACTAATAAAATACAGTAGGTTTTAAAATTAGAAAAAATCCTCAAAATTAGCAAAAAAAAGTCCATAATTAGCAAAAAAAATCTCAAAATCAAATGAGTTAATAAATAAAAATTTGTGAAAGCCCCAATATAGTTAGCAAAACATATTTCAGCTTTTATTATTTTTTTTTTTAAAAAACCTTAATTTTTTTTCTTTTTCGTATTGGGCCTCGGATTTCACCGGACCGGCACTGACTTAAGCCATAAACTTACTTGGAACCAACGAGGCTTCGACACACATCCAACGAGTCTTTCTTCTCTTTCCATATTTCACGTCAACAAAAGCCGAACCATAGGGGTTGTCCTGCTTTAAAATGTTTTAATCACTCTCCACGCAAGCCCTATCGTGTTACTTGGATGGAATCTGAATTTTCATCTTAGTGCTTGTCCCTAACCTACCACAACGTACTTTAACCACTACCCTATCTCCACATTACTCCTAAACGTGAGAAAATGTTTGTGTGGTTCACTAACGATGTCAAACAAAAAAAAAATTGTCAAAGAACTTGTACCAACAGAAGTCAGTCACATACCAGCCTGACCCTTGCTTCTGCTAATCCACATCAACGAAGTAAAAATTACGCATATAATGTTTCTTCAAAACGACTATACATACGTATGAGTCCTATGACTTTTATTTTCTATATTTATTTGTCTTGAGTTTTTAATTTACTCCAAACGTGAGAAAATGTTTGTGTGTGGTTCACTAATGTCTATGTGACTTCTTTGGGTACATTAGTTTTCTAATGTCTTCTTTCAACATACTAATATCATATAGAAATTAAATTTCTCAAAAAAATTACAGATTAAATAAAATATAAATAGGTGGAAGATATATTTCGTCTTAAATAATTTCCAATATAAAAAGATATAAGAATGTTATGTTTTTCTCTTAATTCAAAAAACAATAGAGAATCTGTTTTATATCGGAAACAATTGTGTAACACAATTTCCGATATAAGAATGCTATGTTTTTCTTTAATAACAATCGTGTAATACACATACACAGTACTTGTGTTTGATATAAACGGACTGCAAAATGCATGATGAGGACCATCCATACGAAACACTGAACTTTTTTTCCATATGTACGCCTGTCTCTGTGCATGTGTGTATTACACAATTGTTATTAGTTAGAGAATCTGTTATCGCCAGGTTAAAAGTCAAGACTACTGTCTACTGCGGGCTAAGTGTATAATAAAGTAGAAATCATTGTTATCTATATTATTTTCGTTTATATGTTCAGTGGGGATGCATATGTGCATGCATGATACATTATTGAAGATCCAAAGATTTTGATATTTTACGACAATGAGATTATATGCAATGTATAATGTGTAATTGTCAGACTGGTAAAGCAAAAGCAGAAATAAGACGTACCCTCAAGAGTTAAAATATAGTGGGTGTCTTTTAGATTAGGGTATATATATTGCATGATTGATAGTGTGATAAGGACTTTGATGATTCCTTAAAAAGGACACATGGTTCAGCGAAAGGGCACGTTTTGGGACTATGAATAAAACTTTCCCTCCAAAAAGGGTACCTTTTACAGTTTTACTACATTACATTCACTTTCTTTTTTTTTCTTCATACAATATACACTTATTAATTCATGTAAATTTTATTAATTAAAAAGCAAAGAAAAAAAAACGTAGATCGAAAACAGAAAATTTAAAGAATATTGCTAACCGCCTAATTAGAGTAGTAGAAAAGAACAATGTTTCAGGAGCATCCTCTTGCATTGCTCGATCGATTCTAATTAAGTAACCGAGTGAAACTACGGGGTTACAAGCAGATTTGTCAATGATGCGGATGAGGTGACCTGTAACGACCCGGAATCTCGGTAGGGGAAGGACGAGAAATCCGAGTCGAGTTATCGAGGAATTCTCTCGAGGATTCTCTCGAGGATTCTCTCGAGGATTCTATCGAGGATTCTCTCGAGGATTCTCTCGAGGAGCTCATCGAGGATCGAGGAATGGTATCGAGGAATTATATCGAGGATTGCCGAGAGTTGCCGATACTTGGTATCGAGGATTGTCGAGAGTTGCCGATACTTGGTATCGAGGATTGTCGAGAGTTGCCGATACTTGGTATCGAGGATTGCCGAGAGTTGCCGATACTTGGTATCGAGG
>NC_025689.1:29852763-29853236 GCF_000633955.1 Camelina sativa
ACGGGAAAGGAAACCCGAGAGAAATGGAAACTCGCGGTAATGGAAAGGTGATCGGATAAGGATAGATGCGAGAATTATGGGAAGTTATGGGCGGTGAGACTTATCGTTCCAAGGAAACTTAGGGCGGTTCGTGGATCCTATATAAGGGATAAAACCCTTAAGAATTTCCCTAGTTCCGCATAAGAATCCGAGAGCCGCCGCGAGAGAGAAAGAGGAGAGTTTTGGTCGAGCGAGAGAGATCCTAAGTCTAGAGTCGAGAAGAACGGTAAGTGTTCTTCCACCTTGATCCGTCGATGGTATGGTTATAGTTAGGGGATTTATCTCGGATATTAATGGTATTGATCTGTCCGTGTAGAAGCGGGGATCAGATCCGAGCATAGAAACCGAGAGATCAACACCTTAGGTCGATACCGAAGGTAAGTGCATGACTGTGGCCGAGTTCCATGGTTTAGTTCCACGGTACGGCTCCGATA
>NC_025689.1:29853642-29863382 GCF_000633955.1 Camelina sativa
ACGGGAAAGGAAACCCGAGAGAAATGGAAACTCGCGGTAATGGAAAGGTGATCGGATAAGGATAGATGCGAGAATTATGGGAAGTTATGGGCGGTGAGACTTATCGTTCCAAGGAAACTTAGGGCGGTTCGTGGATCCTATATAAGGGATAAAACCCTTAAGAATTTCCCTAGTTCCGCATAAGAATCCGAGAGCCGCCGTGAGAGAGAAAGAGGAGAGTTTTGGTCGAGCGAGAGAGATCCTAAGTCTAGAGTCGAGAAGAACGGTAAGTGTTCTTCCACCTTGATCCGTCGATGGTATGGTTATAGTTAGGGGATTTATCTCGGATATTAATGGTATTGATCTGTCCGTGTAGAAGCGGGGATCAGATCCGAGCATAGAAACCGAGAGATCAACACCTTAGGTCGATACCGAAGGTAAGTGCATGACTGTGGCCGAGTTCCATGGTTTAGTTCCACGGTACGGCTCCGATATCGAAAGCTCCGTATCGCATGGCACCGGCAGAGATGGCCGAGTTAAAGAAACAGTTGGGAGAACTGATGGAGAAAGGATTCGTGAGACCGAGTAGCTCACCATGGGGTGCACCGGTACTCTTTGTGAAGAAGAAGGACGGTACCTTTCGACTTTGCATCGACTACCGAGGATTGAATAAGGTTACGGTAAAGAACCGGTATCCTTTACCAAGGATCGACGAGTTGTTAGATCAACTTCGAGGAGCCACATATTTCTCGAAGATTGATTTGGCTTCGGGATATCACCAAATCCCTATAAAGGAGTCCGATATTCGGAAGACAGCCTTTAGGACAAGGTACGGCCATTACGAGTTTGTGGTCATGCCGTTTGGGTTAACCAATGCCCCAACAGCATTCATGAAGCTCATGAATAATGTTTTCCGAGAATATCTGGACGAGTTTGTGATTGTGTTCATTGACGACATTTTGGTTTACTCGAAGAATAAAGAGGAGCATGCCGCGCATTTGAGGACAGTGCTAGAAAAGTTGAAGGAGCAGAAGCTTTTCGCCAAGTTAAGCAAGTGCAGCTTTTGGAAGCGCGATATTGGGTTCTTAGGACATGTAGTATCGGACAAAGGAGTGTCCGTGGATCAGGAGAAGATTCGGTCCATAGCAGAGTGGCCTAGACCGCGAAACTTCTCGGAAATCAGAAGCTTCCTAGGACTGGCCGGATACTATCGTAGATTTGTGAAAGGTTTTGCGAGTATGGCGCAACCGCTGACCAAGCTCACGGGAAAGGACGAACCGTATGTGTGGTCGGCTAAGTGCGAGAAGAGTTTCTCGAGACTTAAGGATATGTTGACTAGTGCTCCGGTGTTGGCACTACCGGATCCGGACGAGCCGTACGTGGTGTACACGGACGCGTCGGGTCGAGGTTTGGGATGTGTACTTATGCAAAATGGGAAGGTGATAGCTTATGCTTCTAGACAATTGAGGAAGCATGAAGCGAATTATCCAACCCATGATTTGGAGATGGCGGCCGTAGTATTTGCATTAAAGATTTGGAGGTCCTACTTGTATGGAGGTAAGGTGCAAATATACACGGACCACAAGAGTTTACAGTACATCTTCACTCAGTCAGAGCTGAACCTACGCCAGCGGAGATGGATGGAACTAGTCGCGGACTACGACTTAGAGATTAGTTACCATCCGGGTAAAGCCAATTTAGTAGCGGACGCCTTGAGTAGGAGAGGGTCGGCTATCAGTGCTGAGAAAGAAGTTGAGGAATTAGTTGGTATGATCAGAACCTTGCGGTTGAATGCGTTGACAGAGCAGTTGGAACCGTTGGGCCTTGGGGCCGCGAACCAGGCAGATTTGCTAACACGGGTACGGTTAGCACAGGAGAAAGACGCAGAGCTGATACGGTTGTCCAAGGTGGACGGAACCGAGTATGAGACAGCGAATAACGGTACCATTTTGGTTAAGGGACGAGTGTGTGTTCCTTCGGATAAAAACCTTCGGGGTGAAATCCTTAGGGAGGCGCATCAGTCTCAGTTGGCGATCCATCCTGGATCCACCAAAATGTACCAAGACTTGAAGAGGTATTACCATTGGTCGGGCATGAAGAGGGATGTGGCAGAATGGGTCGCAGCTTGTTCGACATGTCAGAGAGTTAAGGCAGAGAATCAGGTCCCGGGCGGTTTGTTGCAAAGTTTACCGATACCCGAGTGGAAATGGGACATGATAACCATGGATTTCGTCACGAGCTTGCCGCCGTGCGACAAAAAGGACGCCATCTGGGTAATCGTGGATAGATTGACCAAATCGGCACATTTCTTGGCCATCAACAAAAAGGACGGGGCCGAGAAATTGGCCGAGGTGTACGTACAAGAGATAGTACGGCTGCATGGTGTTCCAGCGAGCATCGTATCGGATAGGGACTCGAAGTTTACTTCGGGGATATGGAAGGCCTTACAGAAGCATTTTGGGACGCGATTGGATATGAGTACGGCCAACCATCCGCAAACGGACGGGCAGTCCGAGCGTACCATACGAACGCTCGAGGATCTCTTGCGAGCAAGTGTCCTGGATTGGGGAGATAGATGGGTAAGGCATCTGCCATTAGCAGAATTCGCCTACAACAATAGCTTCCACGCTAGTATAGGCATGTCACCGTACGAAGCTTTATACGGTCGACCTTGCAGAACACCCTTGTGTTGGACACAAGTAGGGGAGCGAAGTGTTTACGGTCGAGATTTCGTGGACGAAATGACCAAGAAGATCAAAATCTTGAAGCTGAAGATGAAGGAAGCTCAAGATAGACAGAAAAGTTATGCGGATAAGCGCCGAAGGGAGTTGGAGTTTCAGGTTGGAGATATGGTTTATCTCAAAACTGTGACTTATAAGGGTAAGGATCGGGTAGCACTGAACACTAAGTTGAAACCGAGATACATGGGACCGTACCGAATCCTGGAGAGGATTGGTCCAATGGCCTACAGGTTGGAGTTACCTCCGGCTATGTCAGCTTTTCATCCGGTGTTTCACGTGTCGATGCTAAGGAAGTGCATCACAGGATGGGAGAATGTGATCTCCGAACCCCCACCTGACCTACAAGTCAATATAACCATCATCAGTCGGCCGGTTCGGATAACTGGTACGAAGATGAGAGGTCCGCATAAGAAGAAGAAGACGAAGTTAATTCAGGTCGTATGGGATTGTGAAGGGATAGAGGAGATGACTTGGGAACCAGAAGAAGTTATGAAAGTAAACTTCAAGAAGTGGTTCAACAAGAGAGAGATCCCCCGTAAGGAAAGTAAAGATTCAAGGACGAATCAGTCCTAAGTAGGGGAGAAATGTAACGACCCGGAACCTCGGTAGGGGAAGGACGAGAAATCCGAGTCGAGTTATCGAGGAATTCTCTCGAGGATTCTCTCGAGGATTCTCTCGAGGATTCTCTCGAGGATTCTCTCGAGGATTCTCTCGAGGATTCTATCGAGGATTCTCTCGAGGATTCTCTCGAGGAGCTCATCAAGGATCGAGGAATGGTACCGAGGAATTATATCGAGGATTGCCAAGAGTTGCCGATACTTGGTATCAAGGATTGTCGAGAGTTGCCGATACTTGGTATCGAGGATTGTCGAGAGTTGCCGATACTTGGTATCGAGGATTGCCGAGAGTTGCCGATACTATCGAGGTTTGCCGAGAAATGGGATGGGAGGTTTCGGTACTTAGTCTGGGAGACAGTCCGAGTAAAATAGGAATGAAAGTCCTAGTGTTAGTGATAGTGATAGTGATAGTGTAGTGATAGTGGTAGTGAAGTGATAGTGATAGTGAAGTGCACTATCCGGAAATGGTTGCATCGGCGATCGATGGACCGGGCCGATGGACAAGGTGGCATGGTTTGGCCGATGGGCCGATAGTGGACTAAAAGGACTCGAAATCTCACGGAGATTTAAGCCAACCTACGGGAAAGGAAACCCGAGAGAAATGGAAACTCGCGGTAATGGAAAGGTGATCGGATAAGGATAGATGCAAGAATTATGGGAAGTTATGGGCGGTGAGACTTATCGTTCCAAGGAAACTTAGGGCGGTTCGTGGATCCTATATAAGGGATAAAACCCTTAAGAATTTCCCTAGTTCCGCATAAGAATCTGAGAGCCGCCGTGAGAGAGAAAGAGGAGAGTTTTGGTCGAGCGAGAGAGATCCTAAGTCTAGAGTCGAGAAGAACGGTAAGTGTTCTTCCACCTTGATCCGTCGATGGTATGGTTATAGTTAGGGGATTTATCTCGGATATTAATGGTATTGATCTGTCCGTGTAGAAGCGGGGATCAGATCCGAGCATCGAAACCGAGAGATCAACACCTTAGGTCGATACCGTAGGTGAGTGCGTGACTGTGGCTGAGTTCCATGGTTGATTCTCTTGACCTGTGGTTTATTTAATCTTGTTAATTGCTTGTCTTATGGTTATGGTTTCTATTGCAATATGGATGATGGTTGGTCTAAGAGATTTAGGCGACTATCCATGGTATTTGATTGACTTGCGTGACTTGATTGGAATATTCCCTGTGTTAGATTGAGATCGTTGAACTGAGCCTAGTGAGACGGGATGACCGCTCCACTAAGTAAACTTTGTTTGCTTACGCCTCCTTTTATGGACGCAGGAAAAGATAGGTCCGATGATCGAAACTTTAGTGGCTGACCAGCTCGTGTGACGGAGGCAAGGGAGGAGGAAGGATGGTGTGGCTTTGGGTATAAATATTCATGGCGTTATTTTTATTAGTTTTCGTTATTTCCATGCATGGAACAAGTTGTTATTTCGTCTAATTGAACCTCTTAATATTTTAATAAATTCACAAGTTTAAGTTAAGTTCACCTGTTATTCATATCCGCTGTTGTACTTAGTTAATTATCGCATAGAATTCGTCGGCCCTAGAAAAATTTTTATCGGCCAGTTTGGGTCCGAGTATGGTTTTTAGGGTCGGGGTCTTACATGACCCCTTAGTAGCAAAACACAACACATACATACAAGCACATTCATAGTTGTTTTTCGTTTTCATTGGGAAATAGTCATTTGAATATTGGATTAGCACTTTTGATGACAACACAACCATCTTTACTTTTGGATATGTTGTTGTGTACGTACAAAATATATGTAGATACGTACGTACGCACGATGTGTGATTGTGTACGTACAATTTTAATAGCAAAATGTCAATAATATAGCTACTGAAAAGATTTCATTTAGATAAAGAAGCAAATATTACATTATATAAAGGATGAAGAAGCAAAGAAGATAAGTACAGAGGAAGCTAACGGTGTTAACAGAGACTGAAGATGGATTATAGTTAGCTGTTAAGTCTGTTAGTCAGACGTTAATTATCATCTTCTATATATATCTTGTACAATTCTACATTGAAGGTTAATGAGAAAATCATATTATTCTTCTTTTCTAATATGGTATCAGAGCATTGATATTTTTCTCATTCAAAAGTTAGTTACAATCTTTTCTCGAGAAAACGTAACTTTTCCCGGAAAATTTTCTTCATTCACTTGAGTTTTCACTGACGATTTCATCTTTAGCTTATCGTGTTGAGCTTTCTTATTGCCGATCATCGTCGTAATGGCTAAGAAAGGAACCAAGCAGCTTCGAAATCGATCAACAGCTCGAGATTCCGATGAAGATTCTCCGATCATTCGTCGTTCCGCTACGCGAGCTGAGAGATCTACTTCGCCGATCACTCATCGCAATAATCTGAGATCTGAGAGACCTGATTCAACTCAGTCTTTCATCAATCATCTTCCTCCAGGTTCCGATTTGATTGACAGTCATCACAATCCATTCTACTTGCAATCCGGTGATCATCCTGGTATGTCAATCGTAACCGAAACTCTAACTGGAGAAAATTATAATTCCTGGATAATTACTATGCAAACGAGTCTAGAAGCTAAGAATAAGATCAGTTTTGTTGATGGATTTCTTCCTAGACCTCCTGAATCTGATCCTCTCTACAAGATCTGGACACGGTGCAATAGTATGGTCAAGGCTTGGATTCTAAATGTGGTTTCAAAACAAATCTATGATAGTATATTGTATTTTCAAGATGCTGCTGGTATTTGGAATTATTTTTACAGGCGTTATCATAAGAGTAATCTTCCTCAGATCTACAATTTAGAACAAGAGATCAGTTCTCTGCGTCAAAGTGCAATGTCACTTTCAGAGTATTACACTAAGAAGATCACTCTATGGGAAAGATTAGCTTGCACTAAGAATTTGATGGAGAATGGAGGATGTCGCTGTTCTCAGGTTATGAAATTGCTAGAAGATCTTGAGACAACTCGTATTACTCAGTTTCTCATGGGACTTAATGATGATTTTGCGAACATCAGAGGACAAATTCTCAACATGAAACCTCATCCCAGCCTCTCTGACATGTACAATATGTTGGAATCAGATGAGTCTCAGCGCCAACGAACCATTTCCAATCCAAATCCATCAGCGTTTCAGGTTAAAGCTCAAGTAAACAACTATCAACAACAAGGTTTTCAAAAACATCGTGTTGCAGTCTGCACACATTGTGGTATGAATGGTCATACAGTTGACAAATGCTACAAAATCCATGGCTTTCCTCTTGGATGGAAACCTGAAAGCCAGCGGATAAACTCCAACCAGAAATTCTTATCACCAGCTTCTGCAAATCTTGCTATCACTGATTCTATCTCTGAAATTGACAAAGGTGTGGCATTGTCAAATGATCAAATACAACATTTGGTCTCCTACCTGAGTTCTAAACTGCAGCCTCAGATGACACCAACATCCAATGGTGCCACTATCACTGAAATTCCTGCAGAAACATCTTCTTCAGGTGTGAAACCAACCATCTGCCAGTTTAGTGGTACTTTCTTTCCCTCCATCTTTTGTTCATTATCTGCAAAGAGTGACTCTTATTACTACTCTTTATCTGATAAGATAATAAACATGGATACTTGGGTGATAGATACTGGTGCTACTCACCATGTCACTTATGATAAGAATCTTTATCAGCAGATGATTCCTATTCATGATACTACAGTGAATCTACCTAATGGAGTTGGTGTGAGAATAGATGGTTTGGGAACTATTAAACTCAGTGACAGATTAATTCTGCACAATGTTCTATATATTCCACAGTTTAAGTTCCATTTGCTCAGTGTAAGTTCATTGACAACACATATACAGTATGGTTTTTGGTTTGACTCTTATGGCTGTAAAATTCAGGATTGTACTCGGGTATCGACGATTGGCAGAGGTAAACTACAAAACAAGCTCTATTTTCTGGACCTGCAATTTCAACCATCAAACCAAGTTTCACCAATTATTTGTGCAACCATCAAGGATGATTTCAAAACATGGCATCAAAGATTAGGTCATTTGTCAAATCAGAAGCTACATTCTCTTTCAGAATCACTATCTACTTCTTTTTCTAAAAGAATAACTCCAGAAGAGAATCATTGTAAGGTTTGTCATCTCGCTAAGCAAAAACATCTGCCATTTGTAAACAGAAACAACAAGACAAATAAAGCTTTTGATTTGATACACATTGACACTTGGGGTCCATTCTCTGTTTCTTCATATGATGGTTACAAATATTTCCTCACCATAGTGGATGATCATTCACGAGCAACATGGATATATCTTCTCAGGAATAAGTCAGAGGTGATCACTGTTTTTCCAGCTTTCGTTTCTATGGTTGAAACCCAGTTTGAAACAAAGATTAAAGGAGTTTGTTCTGATAATGCTCATGAATTCAACTTCACTCAGTTTTATAAAGAAAAAGGGATCACTGCTTATCACTCTTGTCCTGAGACACCTCAACAGAATTCAGTCGTGGAGAGGAAACACCAACACCTACTTAATGTTGCACGGGCTCTCATGTTCCAATCACACATTCCTATTGAATATTGGAGTGAATGCGTATTGACTGCTGCCTTCCTCATAAACAGACTACCTACAGAGGTATCTACTAAGTCACCGTTTGAAATATTGATGCTGAAAACACCTGATTATGGAGCTCTAAAAACTTTTGGATGCCTAGCATATGCTTCTACGTCTCCTCATCAACGACATAAGTTCGCTCCAAGAGCCAAAGCTTGTGTGTTTATTGGTTATCCTACTGGGTACAAAGGTTATAAACTTCTTGATATTGAAACAAATAATGTTTTCATTTCAAGACATGTTGTGTTCCATGAAGAATTGTTTCCTCTGGTAAGTGGTACTCTACCACAGCAAGTTCAAGAGTTCTTTCCTCATGTGTCAGAAACTGTTGATGATTTGTCAGTAGAAGATTCTGCAATTATCACAGAGACACTAAGGAGAACTGAGCAAAATGATAGAGAGACTAGTATTTCTGCAGTAGAAGATTCTGCGTTTACTACTCCTTTATCTGAGCTCAATTTGGATTCTGAGCAAAATGGAGCTTCAGATGATGATGCTACAGTAGAAGATTCTGTATCCATTTCTGATCCTCCTGAGCCTGATCCATCGAATGCAGGAACTGTGGGAGATTCAGTTGCTGTTAATGCTGAAAATGACGACAGTGATGCACCTGACATGGTGATTGACACTACAAGAAAGTCAAAACCTCCTGCTTATTTGCAGGATTATCACTGTTACTTTGTCAATACTGATATTCCCTACCCGCTCTGTCACTATTTGTCTTATGACAAGATCTCATGCCCTTACCATTTCTTTCTCACAGCTATCACCAGAGAATTTGAGCCTACAACTTATAATGAAGCAAAGAAGTATATGGTTTGGACTAATGCAGTGGGTGAGGAGTTAACAGCTCTAGAAGACACAAACACATGGTATATTTGCTCATTACCTCACGGTAAACATGTCATTGGTTGCAAATGGGTTTTTAAGGTGAAATATTATTCAGATGGAACTCTAGAGCGACATAAGGCTCGCTTGGTCGCAAAAGGACTATGTGGATACCTATTCTCCAGTTGCTAAACTCACATCCGTCAAGATGTTGCTTGGTGCTGCAGCTAAACGAGGTTGGTCTCTATCTCAGTTGGATATATCAAATGCTTTTCTAAATGGAGATTTAGACGAAGAAATATATATGGAGTTGCCACCAGGATATACATGTCGACAGGGGGACTCTCTACCAAAAAATGCAGTACTAAAGTTAAACAAGTCATTGTATGGGTTGAAACAAGCCTCCAGACAATGGTACTTAAAGTTTGCAGAAACATTGGTTACACTTGGTTTTAAAAAGAATCATTCTGATCATACTCTCTTTACCAAGGTGGAAGGATCAGTGCTACTCATTGTCCTAGTTTATGTGGATGACATTATTGTTTCAAGTAATGATGATGCAGCTGCAGATAATGTCAAGTCACAACTAAAGTCACACTTCAAACTCAGAGATTTAGGACCTGCAAAGTATTTTCTGGGATTGGAGATAGCAAGATCTAAGGCTGGAATTTCGGTTTGTCAACGCAATTACGCTCTTGAACTTTTGGACTCTACTGGGTTGTTAGCTTGCAAACCATCATCTGTCCCAATGGAGCCAAATAAGAAATTATCTGCTTTGAATGGAGAATTGATTGACAATCCGGAGACCTATCGAAGCATTATTGGGAAATTGATCTACTTGACTATCACAAGACTAGATATATGTTTTGCAGTTGGGAAGCTAGCTCAATACACTAATGCTCCTCGAGGTCCTCATTATCAGGCTGTGACAAAATTACTGCATTACATAAAGGGAACGGTTGGTCTTTTTTTTTTTTTTTTTTTTTTTT
>NC_025689.1:29863818-29877480 GCF_000633955.1 Camelina sativa
TTTTTTTTTTTTTTTTTTTTTTTTTGAACAAATGGGAACGGTTGGTCAAGGTTTATTCTATTCATCTGATCCTAATATGCAGTTAAAAGCTTTCGCTGATGTAGATCACAGTGGTTGTCCGGATTCCACAAGATCAGTATCAGGATATTGTGTTTTTCTTGGTGATTCTCTCATCTTTTGGAAATCCAAGAAACAAGATGTTGTTTCTCGTTCATCTGCAGAAGCTGAATACAGAAGCATGGCCTTAGCAACTTGTGAAATCTTATGGATTCGGAGCTTGTTGGAGGACCTACATATTCCAACCACGTCTCCAACGGTTCTTTACTGTGATAATGAGGCAGCAATACACATTGCTAATAACCCTGTCTTCCACGAACGTACTAAACACATTGAACGAGATTGCCATACAGTGAGAGACAGAGTAACAGATGGCACTTTGAAGCTTCTTCATGTTAGGACGGACTGTCAGATTGCGGATATTCTCACCAAACCTCTACATCCTGGTCAATTCCGTAATCTAGTCAGTAAGCTTGGCATTTCAAACATTTTCATGCCAGCTTAAGGGGGACTATTACATTATATAAAGGATGAAGAAGCAAAGAAGATAAGTACAGAGGAAGCTAACGGTGTTAACAGAGACTGAAGATGGATTATAGTTAGCTGTTAAGTCTGTTAGTCAGACGTTAATTATCATCTTCTATATATATCTTGTACAATTCTACATTGAAGGTTAATGAGAAAATCATATTATTCTTCTTTTCTAATAGCAAACAAATGCCATAATCGCCACTACTAGTTTCTCAAAATGTTGTATTATGCAAAAAAAAATCAACATTATTTGATCGAAATGATTTTTTTTTTTTCATCTTTATCTAATGAGAACCTGTTTGACCTCTAACACTGGGGGATCGTCGCAAGTATAAGGGAGAAATGCTAGCAATAATATCGCAGTATTGATAGAAAAATACTTTAAGAGCCAGAAACTATTTGAAACAGCATTGCAAACTATTGCACGGGAGAAAATACGTAGACGCTTTAGACCACCAGACTCAGTTAAAGCTGAAAGAACCAAGTGGAATCCAGAAACCTAATCAGGACCATGTGCTACAAAAAAAAATGTTTTATTTTTATTATTTTGTCGATCCTACAATTAGGTTGTTCTCTAGTGATCAATGATTTAGAACAGGGGGTTCAATGCTAAGGGGATATTGAGCTTAATAGGCTTAAATGCAATGATTACTAGTTATAGGCTTATAGCTGATGTGCAAAGTGTAATACCAGAAGAGTGAATTAGTAATAATTCAGTGTTACATGACCTAGATATTGTTTAATTCGACATCTTGAATCATTGTTCGCTTGTATGCTTATCGTATCGATCTAAGCCCTTCATCCAACGTTTTAACGCATAAAAACCATTTTGCTCAGGATTAGTTTTAATACTTTCATACATAAAATTTGAAAACGCAATTTTGTCCCCGACCGGTAGAAAAGTATCTTACGTTGAAACATTATGTTCCCGAATTAAAATTGTGTCTTAAGTCACTAACCGATCAATGTCCATAACTGCTTTCTAAACTTTTTGGTTTGAGCACAAAAATCTTAATGACCAGCTGCCCCAATTCCGGTCACATCCATTACCCATATACTATTTAAACAGAGACAGGGACATAAATACGTGCCAAGTTGCATATTACAAAAAGATCGAAAACAATATATACTTTGTGTCCTCCATATATTTTATTGTCTCATGGTGACGAGGATCCCATTTCATCTTTAAACATGAAATGCGCTGGTCTACCCTCTACACATTAATATATCATATGTAGTAGACTAGAATGATTTTATCATTTCAAATTCGGGTACCCGGGGACCCTTCCTAGCTTCTGAGTTGTGACATATATTTATTTTTGAATGTTACGTCAATTAAGCTATTGCTTTTAAAAGAGTTGTTCTAGTTTTGGTAATACACATCGACATTCGTAAGAAAATAATCAAATACACGTAATAAACAAATGTTAGAATAGTGTTAGATTCCTCCATTATATAAGTGCTCCTATGCCTTATACTTATAACATGTAGGTTCCTAATAATATTTACTAAAGTCGCAAAAAAATAAAATAAATAAAAGTAACGTGTCAGTCACTTAACTTGACAAATATGAAATATAATTGATATCTTTCGACTCATGTATGTTTATATGCATGTGCGTCGACATACCAACACATATAATGGTATGTATGAGTGAGTACTCTCATACTTCGACTCAATTCGCATTATATTCATTAGGTTTTCCGTGATTGGCAAATTTTGTAGCACAGAAAAAGAAATTTAAAAATCTTATAATATATATATACTACTATTCGTCAAAACGTATGTACTGTATTATAAACTCTACTTTTTATCATATAGCCGTTGCTAGTGTGTACATGTATGCTCTCAAAAGGGAGTAAACTTAAGAATATAGAGGAATTGACTTTGATAGTTTGGAGTTGGATCATATCTAATGCCCATAATTGAAAAAAGACTGAGTGGTCCTACAATCTGTATACAGTTTATTTCTAACCAACTTGTGTTAGATTAGTAATTTTATTTCTAACCAAATTGGGTAATCGACAAAATTTAATTCTAACCAAATTTTACTTCTAATAAGATTGGGTAATCGACTAACAAGAACATGGACCGTATCTGACTAAAGCCGTACGTGCTAAATTACTACGATACTAATTGGAGTTTAGGAAAATAACACATACAGGCATTCACTCAAAAGGTTATATTACATAACGTGGCCCTTTTGACTAATTTTACGCTCAAATTTGCTGCAAACTTGTGAGAAAAGCCCTTTGAATTCTATATTGGCCACTATGATAATAGGCTTTCAATAAATTAAGATATAATATGGATCTGAATTATTTTGTATGTTTTTGTACATTCTATGGAATCACTTACAGTACACCTGACACAACTTATATAAGTTATGTCCTAACTCTTAACGTTTATTTTTATATTATTATAGCCTGCAGTCCTATTGTTTTTTTTTTTGTTTTTTTTTTTGGAGTCTCAACAAATATTCCAGAACAATTAGGAACTGGTTAACCATTTTGAGACAAACAAATTACAGGCATTTAAATTCACTAAAATGTTGGAAAAAATGACTAAATAAATTAATTAATTAAAAATGTAGAAAATATACATGAGCTTAAAAAAAAATGTCAATGACCAGCTGGTGCAAGACTGAGATGCAAATCCAACCCTAAACCATCATCAAACGTAGTTCCCACTTCTCTTGTAAACCCATTCACCGATGGTCTCGGTCCATGGGCCTGAACATGTCTCATCTGAGACCCAACAATCCCAAATCCAGAATCACGAGCTCCATACTCATACGAGAACCCACCCACACCCGCACCACCGGAACCATCTTGGATCACGCAACCATGTGACACATGGAGCTGAGAAGGAGAGACACGTGGAAGATACATCCAAGGACCTCCCATAGGCTGAGGAGACGATGATGATGATGATAAGAGATGAGGCGGAGGAGCAAAGGCAGAGACTATAGGATTCCTTAGAAACTGAGACGCTGATCCAGCGTTTGAGAAATTTGCGGCTGCGTTTCGTGTAGCTTGAAGCTGAGCGCGTTTAAGCTGTTGGCGCTCTTTCTTGTGAGCGTTTTGGTGACCTCCCAAAGCTTGCGAGTTACCAAACTCTCTACAACAGTACTGACACTCATACTTACGTTCTCCTCCTCCTCCTCCCCCTCCTCCTCGGCTTCGTACACCACCGCCACTTCTTCCGGAAGATCCCGCCGGAAACTCGCCACGTTCCGGTGATACGGATGACTGGTTAGTTTTGACTGATTGATCGGAGAAATCTTCTTCTCCCTCAACACTGAATCCAAATAGCTTTAGACGAGAAGTAGTTGTTGTTTTAGAACTAAAATCTAGCTCCTCCATTATAATATGTATGTCTTTAGACTTTAGAGAGAGAGAGTTATAGAAAGAAAGAGAAGTGTTGAGAATAAGGTTTATAATAAGAGGAGGGTTGATGAGTGAGGAGGGGGCAGTATTATTTATATATAAACTGAGATGTGTGAGTTTGAACAGTAACATGGGAGACACTGTGCAAGTGTGTGTTGTGTGAAAGATATGAGAGATTGATTGTTGTTTGGTTGATTAACTTTGGTTTTTGTTTTCTTCGTATTTGTTTTAATTTTCGGACATCCCAAGAAAGAAAAGGAACAGTGAAAGTGGGAGTTTGAGGAACACACGAACCGAGACGACATGGATAATGGGACCCGATTGGATTTCATTTGTCTCCTTATTTTATTTTTTTTCATGTGAAGGGAAAGTTTCAAGTTCGGCTCCACTTTTATGTGTTCATTCTTACTTGTTCTCTTCGGGAAAATTCATATGTTTCCACCTACTTTTTTATTTATTTATAATGTGATTCTAAGCAGAGAGAATAATTACGATGAATATATCAAAATAAACTTTAAAAATTATCAATAAATTAAAATAATGCATTTTGATACAAATTTATGTGGATTGTGAAACATGCTTATTTCTTGTCATAGGCAAACTTATCATTTGATTGATATAAAATCCTAAATCAATAACACAAAATTTGAATTCATTAACAATCCAAAATTCTTTAGTTTTAATTGAATAACATAAAACTTTTAATGACTTTATAAGACTCTTAATCCAATAACACTAGATTTATCAAGATTTTAGATAACTTTTTACAAATCCACAATAAATAACACCAAATTTTTAAAGAATTTTAAAAAGTCTTGATTGAATAACAACATATTTTACATAACTTTTAAAATCCATTACAATTCTTTCTAAATCCTAAACCAATAACCCCCTTATGTCTAACTTGAATAATCGTTTTTGTATCCGTATTTTCCATTATTAGTTTTTATTTATTTCCTTAATTAACCTTTGAACTCTTCTTAATTTACTTCATTATGAAATGTCTTTTATATTAAAGGAACAATCCGGAAGCAGAGTCGAACTACAACCAAAAGGTGAAAATATGAAAAAACAACCCGTGCGTACTTGTGATCAAAGACCACTTGCTAATTCCAACAAATGACTAAAGATGTAATGTAGACTATAACGTCAATTTTAATATTAATCTACAAATACAATGGGACAATTTGTAAAGCTAATCAAGAGAGTTCCGTGATACCTAGAGGCTAGAGCTAAGTTGGAATAACATCCTATGATTAATAATTCTGGTAACTTCCAATATTCTATTCCATATGTAAATCAAGAGATGACAATAAATTCAATTGTCGCGCAAACATTTAAACTTACACACATACAATTAGACAAATAAGACAAAGCGAGTCTCGCACATGGAGTATGTGCATGCACACTAAGAAATCATCACGTTTTCCAGTTGAGATTTATCGGAATTGTTTGTGAAATTGTGGTCGCATATTCAGCAGATTCTTAAATTCAGTCGTATAGTTATCATTTATAATAAAATAAGATAAAAAATAATTTATGTGACGATAAAAAATGGGCTTGTAAATATATTTTTTCATGAACTACATAAACTTTCCTCGCACTTGAAAAAAAAATTGACTGATTATATATATATATATTGTAACGTTCCGACCGTCATTTCTTAGTGGACCGCATGTCCACTCCTAGTCTATGGGTTCACCTTTTTAATGGGCTTTACGTCCTCTCACTAGACTTGTGAGCCCATCCAAAGACTTGTTACCGTTCCTATAAATCATCACATGATTTTTCCCTATGTTTTGTCCTCACTCGCATAGTTCCGACAGTCACTTCCCCAAAGGTCACCTATCCTGATACTACTCCAGCTCAAACATGCTTTAACTCTGGAGTTTTTTCAGAAACTTTGACCGAAAAGATAAGTGCACTTTGGTGATATAGGTGATCAAATCAATTTTTTGAAATTTCTCTGCAAATTTCTAAAACCGGGATGTGACATATATAAAAAGAAAATACTTAAGAACATTGTTATCACAATTATTCAATTTCGTATTTTGTTTAAAATTTACCAAAAAAATATACTATTACAAAGTGAAAAAGATGCCGACAGACGGAAAGTGATCAGTATAGTCAAGATGAAGTAGATGCAAGCAAATGTTATCATAAACATAACAAAGCATATCATAATGTGGGTGTGGGATGTGATCTGAAGTGACCCAGAAGCCCAAAAGTTTGAAATGTGTGAGAAAGAAACATGAGAATCTATTGAAGATGTGAAAAATAAAAAGAACAAAAGTCCCACATCTCACTTCTGTGTGTCCCACGTGTCCCCGTCGCACTATCGTGCGTATCTATAAATCTATAAATTCAGATACGATCTCAAAATATTTATCAAAGTCAAATATCTTACGTTTATGGAATATCATTACAGTTTACTTTCTTATATCTAACCCTTAACATTGTCTTTAATTATTGACTCTTGGAAAAATATGTTTACATGTAAGTAACCATACTTAAAGTTCAAAGGTATATTAAAGAAGTCAACACAATTCTATAAACTAATCATAATGTAGATTACATTCAAAAGTTGTATGTGTGGTACATGCTATTATCTTGTGTATATTAAACTTTTGATATTATCGAGTCATTTTAAAAGATAATAACTCATATTCGGACATGTTTTACCATGTATAATTTTGTATTTTCTCATAACTATATTTTATATGAATTTAAGTTTTTGATGATCATGTCAATGACACTAACACAAGCCATCTTGTTATAAGTTATGTTAAAAAAAAATTTTAGTAACTTATAAGAGAGTACTATATTTACCCAAATTCAACTCTAGTACCAATAATTTCGAGTCCAACATGTATCACAAGTTTGAAATCTAGACTTGAAAGAATGTTCAGTTTAATCTATGAGTAAGTAAGATAGCTAGGGGGAAAAAAGCATTTCAAGACAAAAGCTAAGTAATGTGAAAACTACTTAAAAGTGGGGTTTGTTGAGGAAAAAATAGGAACGACCAAAATAAAGTCTCAGATGTTAACATGTTCCCCACAAATTACGTGCCAAATGACTAACCCTTGTTTCACGAGTATGTTTGCGTGATTGACGTCAACATTCACATACACATACACACACACGGGCATAATCACCTTTTCTAAATCAATTATCATACTTACACATATAATTATGTTATAGATGATGGATCAGAGATCTGCGAATCTTACTAACTCAATGAAAAGTTAATTGGGTGGTTTATGATTTGATTAAGGCTTTCTTTGTACAAAAATCAAAGATTAATAATTGTGTAAACCCTGATAAACTAAAGTCTTTGTTAGGGGGCTGGAGAAATGTCCCATCTTGTCTCTCTTTTAATTATATCTTCCACGAGAAACTACATAATTCGTTTTCCTTGGTTGTTTCCGTGTATCTTCTTTTAATTTCTTTCTCACACCAACAATATAGCTTACATACAATTAGCCATTTTGTTTTCAAAAGAAGAAAGAATATCTTACAATTGAAAAACCGGCATCAATAAACCGAATCTTTATCGCATATATATAAATTTTCGTATGTGCTTTATCAATTAACGTGTTACTTTAATCAACCAAAACTTTTACATGGTATTACATTAGGGTATATACAAATCATTGGTGGAAAAAATAAAGCACTTGTGTCGAATTGATTAGAGGATATGAAATATTGAAATAATATTATGAAGTTCATTCAGAAGTGTGTGGAAGATGCCTTAAATTATTATAAATCTCTTGAGATCTCACTTTAATAGAGCACACACATGATCATAGAATTTGGCTCGGTGGGTTTGCTAAAACATTTATTGAATTGTTGTCAAACGTCGATTTTGCTTAAATACATTTTTATAAGTTGTAAATTTTGGTTAACATAACATGTCGTATAAGATAATCATCTATCAATAGACCATTTTCTATTTATGTAATCCTAACTTTGGAGAGTAGACCTAATATATATATATATATTTTTTCCTCTGAAAGATTATAGTGAAATCTGATCATCAGAAGAGCCGAAGTGATTACAACTTTATTTGCTATACCAAAAGCACAAAAAATCACATTCCCACAATCTGTTAGCCTACTCTAAACTCTCCTATACAACCAAATGAGCTATACAAATAAAATAGGTTACAACTATAAATACCAAACCTGTTGAAAACCAGCTTCAGCAAACAATACTACAAACAATTTCTTCTTTGAAGACACTCTCCATCCAAGTTGGGTAACCCCTTTCTATATATGACTGAAAATGCAAGTCCCTTGTTACACTTTGAGCTATCATGTTTACACCTCCATTTGTTGCCTCATTTTCATTTACCAGTCTCCACTCTAGAATAGGACTCAAAAAGCTTTACAACTATTGATTGAGCTTTAAAGGAAGATTACGCATTTGGTCTTTCGACGGTTCCCACCAAATCTTTGTCCTCAATACCAAAAATAACTTGCTTGACTTTGTGGCTATTCATGCTTTCTATTACCCATAACACCATTCTGAGCTTTGAATCCGGACTCAAAATACCTCCAAAAGCACTGCGACTATGAAACAAAACTTCTCCTTGCTCATCTCTAAAAACTCATGCTCCCCCTACTAACTTATTTCTTTTTGACCAAGAGAAGCCCACATTACACTCTACCTAGTTCGATAAAGGTGTTTCCCATCCCTTTGCTACCGGTTGCATCCTTCTCTCTGCTTGAGGTTGGTCTGATTGGTTCAGTAAGGATATACCTTCTCCTTCTTGGCACTGAGCTTCAAATCAATCCACTACCTCCTCTCTGATCTTGTCCACAAATTCTTTTGCAGAAAAGTTTACTCCTTAAAAAAATTGAAGAGTTTCTGTTTTTCCTAATCCTCCAAACTATACAAAAAAAAAATTTCTCAACTCAATAGGCCACTCTTTATTATTTCGGTTTTCCAGCAAATGGAACATGTTTGAAAACACTGAGCCAATATGAAAACCATCAACATGTAAAAGATAATCTGATATCATCCAAATCTTTCTAGTAGTAGAACAAGTAAAAAGTGAATGGTTGATAGACTCACCCTCTTCTCCACAGATTTGGCATACATAGTCAATACTCATGCCCCTACCATTGAGGGTTTCAGCCACAGGAATGGCTCCAGAAAACACTTTCCAAAGGAAAAAATTTAATTTTTGATCAGTCTGCAAACTCTAAATCAGTTTTTTTCAATTCGAGTGTCGAAGGGCTAATAGAGGCTTCTCTGATGAGTTCAACATTATTTTCTCTATCTGCAAGCCAGTAGCCTGATTTAACTGAGAAATCCCCGCTCTTATTGAATTGCCAAGCTGATACTAGGATTTTTGTGTGTCTATCCTAGCAGGTTCTATTAACCTTATGTAGTTGTAGTACTTAAGATGTTTATCCAAATGGGAAACTTTACTAACAATTAAGATGCAATCAAGAAATCACAAGTCAAGCCAATTCAAAGAGAGTGTTTGTCTAACAGTCCTAGAATGATGACGATACAAAACGAAAATAAGTCACAGAATTAGAAACGAGAATGCATGACAAGAAGCGAAAGTGAATAAAAACATAAACGAGTCTAAGCATGAACTAAAAGGCAAGAAACGAAACAGTCTCAGGAATGTATTAAAAATCAGAAAGAAAGAGGTTCTAAGGATGGGAGTAATTGATGTCGATGGAGTATCCTAGTCTATAGAGTATTTAACATGCCATAAGCAAACCATCCCTAAACAATGAACATTACTTCTTAGCTAATCCAATCTCTTGATAGAAGCTACTCAAACTCGACCACTTCCAAACCTAGCTCTCGCTAGAGAAACATGATCAAGCATGGCATGAAAAACAAGTTCATTCACGTCAACAAACATCCTAGACAACTAATCTCTTAGGCTAGGAACGTAAGTCTCTGGTACTAGTTGGTCAGACATTTCATCGAACACCTTTTGGATGTGGAAATTTCTAAAACCCAGTTCCAATTGATCAGAGAGAAACTAGTATTTCTAACTCTAGTCCAGAAGGGAATCATACAATCAAAGCTTAAACACTCTACATCCTAAGATCCTCCACCTAATCTATCCCATCCTCAAGAACTACCACACTACTCAGATCTGAAAATCATCATCAAAGATAAAAACTTAGAAAACATTGAATCAAGCATCCTAAGATAGATAAAAATGAGATGAACAAGTTTGTTGAAGAAATCAAATGCAAAAACTCAATGAATTAAAAGATATCTGGATACAAAGTCTCATAACGTTTTTGGAGGCTAGGTAAAACCTTAGGAACCAAAACGAGATAAAAGCTAAGATGTCCGAGTGAAAACTTAACAAAACATATTTATAGTAAAACATGGAAATTCCTAAAACATAAAACGACAATATAGAACGTCGGTTCGGGAATCCTTCTCGGACGCATCTTCAGGACAAAACCAGGACGTCGGTATAAGAGCATCGATAGAGTCGCATCGTGAGAGTGTCGATCGAGTCGCAACATGAGAGTGTCGATCGAGTCGCGACGTGAGAGTGTCGATCGAGTCGCGACGTGAGAGTGTCGATCGAGTCGCAACGTGAGAATGTCGATCGAGTCGCGGCTTGAGAATGTCGATCGTGTCGCGGCTTGAGGACGTCGTCTGAGAGCTGCTGATCGAGTCGTGTCTTGAGGGTGCTCAGAAACTGCTGATCGAGTAACGTCTTGAGGGTGCTCAGGAGCCATCCTGGGACGTCTTGGTCGAGTCGCTGCTAACATCTGATCGAGTGGGAGCTGTCCTTTGCGTGCGGGTCGAGTCGGACTTCTGAACGTATGTGCATCCACTAAAACAGAGATAACTCAAGAATCACGACTCCGATTGGCTTGAAATAAACTGCATTGGAAAGATGACTCAATTTCCTACAACTTTGATGAAGACGTCAAAAGCTGAATCCCAAATTAATATCTTCACTCGACTCGATCAAAGACGTGGAAGCTTGCGTCGCTGGGTAGTGTAGATCGAGTCGTTTAACTGCTTTTCTAATCCTTGTTTGCATTTGATGGTTTGGACACCTCCTAAAACACCTTAAACAACTCCAATATGCAAGATGCGTGCAAGACCAATGCAAAGACTACCTAGATATGCATGTTATGCAAAAGAGACCTAAAAGAATGCAAAAGAATGAATTAAGAGAAGAAAATAAATGACAAAAGCATGATGAAAGAGAGTAAAATATATACATATCAACTCCCCCAAACTTATTCTTTGCTTGCCGTCAAGCAAACAACCAAGAACAAAGTATGGAAGAGAGGTTTGAAGATTGGGTCTCAGAACCTAAAACATGTTGAATAGAGTAGTTAGAATCAAGGTCCTTGTTATTAGTTCTATGATGCATGGTGAAGGAACTCTATTTAAAAACTTTAGACAAGCTCATCACAACTTGAAACGATTCCGAACCTTAGTCTACACATGCCATCATTTCTATCATTCCCTTTAAGATTCATTAACAAAGAACCATGAATCATGCTATGCAATGTCATCAAACTCATTTGGCTGAGGCGAAGGGGTAGAGACAAAAATTGGTCTTCTTTGCAAGTGGTTTTAACAATATAGAACATGGATCTCTCGCGAAAATGAGTTGAGCTTAAGAGAAGGCTAAAGGTTGAAACCAACTGATACATACAAGAGCAGTGCCCCGTCTACCCAAAGGTCCCAAGGAAACTTAGCTCTAACTTTCTAACCCAGAAGTTGGTCCTATCTCTACCCTTCATCGACATCTCTTTTTAAATTCATTCTATCATTTTTTTCACTTAGCCTTAGGAGAAGGTTACTTCATTTCAATCTAGCGGATGGGAAACTTTTTTATCACTATGGTTCTCTTTCTTTTCTTCTTAGAATTCTAGACTTCTTAAGCGTTTTGCTTTCTCTTCCTTGTCTAAACTTTTCTTTCTATGCCCAGAACCAATAACTTTTTTACATTGCACAACCAACATCCTTTACTAGACTTGTAAACCTTGAAAACACATTCCCCCTCCTAAAGACTCTTTACCCATTTTTTTCTTTCTCTTTTTCAGAACAAATCCAATCCCAAAACCCAAAATCGAATTCTCACCTAGTCCTACTAGTCCGGATAGCACGAACTAGAACTACATAGGATCCTACTCTTGTCGGCTAGAACCTAACACTTTCTAACAAACTCAACTTGGAAAAGGCCTCACACTCAAGAATACAATTGGCTTGAAAGAACGGTTGGTTAAGGGTGCGGGAAACTGTTCCAAAGATGGGAATCAGCTACTTGGATTAACAAGGGTGGTAAAACGGAGAAAGATAATCCAAGTATGTATGTGGTATCCATGAGTTCAACTTCAATGCATAACATGATAATTGCAAGTTAGGATTAGGTTCAGGTAGATAGGGAATGATGTCAATTCAAAACATGCTTCAATCAAGACTAGAATGCAATTTTGAGAATTCAAAACCTGGTTCAGTCTTACATGTCAAGTTCAATCAACATGCATCAAAGAACTAATAACAAGGGCCTTGATCCTATCCTATTGAATTCAACATGTTAACAAGGTTATAATCATCATCAACCCCTATGCTAAATGCAACATTCCTAAATGAACAACACTAGACTCAATCCTAATATGCAAATGCAAACTACATGAACACTTTGTTTTTGTGGAAATTTTCGAAATTTTTCAAAATTTTATGGTTTTTCTATGCAAATGGATAAATGCAGACTCAAACATGATATGATGCAAAAATTTGAAATAAAAATCACAGAAAACATCATCAGATACATCAACTCAAACTCTCCCCCAAACTTAAATTACACAATCTCCTATGTAGGAAAAATTTGAAGTAGGATTTGAGAATCATAATAGAAACAAATGCAAGGATGATATGGTATATGCAAAGGAAATGTTGGAGTACCTCAGTAATAGAAGAAGAAGTCGGTGCTCGCGACGGCGGATCGAGTGAGATGATGAGCAGCTCCGGTTCGTCGTCGATCGAGTGGGAGTGATGGTTGGTTTTGGGAGAAGCTCCGGTTCATCGTCGATCGAGTGGGAGTTTTCGACACCGGATCGAGTCAGAACGTCGTCGAGTCGTGGCTAGGTCAATTTGTCGGCAAGAGCTTCACGAGAGCTCCTCTTCTATTGCTATTTGTATTTTTTTCTTTTGCCACTTTAGTTGGCCATACTCCCTTCTGTGGATTCCTGAACAGCAGAAAACAAAAAACAAAAATTAAAACCACAAGATCCTAATTGTATTTACAGAGATACCTTTGGGACTTCCTCCCAAGTGAGCTTGTTTAAAGTCCCTAGCTTGACTTTGCATACTCCTTATGCTTTGGGAGGGTCATAGAGAGGTTTTGTAGACCCCTCTAGAATGTCTTGTCTAACCATATACTCTTTAACATTCTGCCCAGGTTCAACAACAAATGAACTGCTCTTCTTCATTATCCCAAACCTCCACCTTAATTTCCTTGAAGGAGAACTTCTCATTGTACCTTGGAGCTTCTTGATTTTCCCACTCATCTCCTTCACCATAGCTGTTAACTCTCTCACTGAATCCCCTAGAATCTTGGTAGTTTGGAGGTCAGACAAACTGTCAAGCGCGGGAGGACTTGTCTCTTGCGGTTGGTGAAGTTTAGGAAGCAGGTCATGACGCTTAGGGAGAGCAACAACTGCACTCG
>NC_025689.1:29878084-29879765 GCF_000633955.1 Camelina sativa
TTAACTCTCTCACTGAATCCCCTAGAATCTTGGTAGTTTGGAGGTCAGACAAACTGTCAAGCGCGGGAGGACTTGTCTCTTGCGGTTGGTGAAGTTTAGGAAGCAGGTCATGACGCTTAGGGAGAGCAACAACTGCACTCGAGTTGGAACACGGTCGAGTGCCCCTTCGAAATTTTTCTTTGGTTACCCAAACTCTTGTTTCTGCCTCATTCACACCTCAAAGATGTCAAACCCAGCTTTTTGATCTTTCTCTTCAATCACGAAGGTCTGCCCATCAATAGTTGGTTTCTTCTTACCATCCTTGATATCAAACTTCATCTTGAAATTCTTACCCAGATTGAGATCAATCATCCCTTCTTGACATCAATGACTGCTCTAGCTGTAGCTAAAAAAAGTCTTCCCAGAATTAGTGGATCCTTAGGCTCTTGATCCATTTCCAGTACCACAAAGTCAGTAGGAATCTCAGCTTGTCCAATTTTGATGGGCAGGTTCTCTAGTAGACCATGAGGCAGTCTAGTAGTTCTATCAGCTAATATTAAGCAGAGGTTGCTTGACTTGTATTTTTTGAATCCTAGCCTCTGAGCTACAGAGAGTGGCATGAGGCTGACCGAAGCACCAAAGTCACATAGGCTGTTACTGAAATCCAGTGGACCTATAGTACAAGGTAGAGTAAAAGACCCAGGGTCTTCAAGCTTTTTAGGGACAATCATCTCCACTTCATTACGCTGGTGACTCAACATGATTGTCTCCTCATATTCTCTAACCTTTTCATGAGCTGCCTTAGTTGCTTCCTCCTTTTCCTTGATTCTTTGGATAATGGATTCCCTAAGGGACTTAGGGGATGAAGGTATATGACCTGAGACTGTAGGTAGTAACATATGGGGTTCCAGTTCTTCCAATTATTGATCAAATTCAGCTTTGTACTTCTCTACTAACTCCCTTCTGTATGTTCCAGGGATTGGCAAAGAGGATAAAAAGGGTGGTGCACTGGTTAGAGTCGTTCTTCTCCCGGTTACAGCTCGTTCTCCAGCATGTCCAAATGATATATGAGTGTCTACACTAGAAGTTACACGATCTAGGTGATTTTGTGTCTCATCTGGTGACACATCAAGCTGTTTGCTGTCTTGGACAGAGTCTTCTTTCTGGGTTAAATCCTCCCTTTGAATAAGGACATTGCACTCATGGCTTAGTACCACCATGCTTTGAACTTCCTTTGATCTCTCCATCACCAAGTCTTTGAGGAATTTCTGGTAATGAGGAACTAATGCAAATGCATCAAGCAACGGCATCCTCAACTCAATCTCCTTGACTTGCTTTTCAAACAGAGCTTTATACTTCTCAGTAAGCTGCTTCTTAAACCTCATTGGAAATGGTAGAGGTGGCTTGTATGGTGGAGAAATGAATCTCACAGCTTTATCCTTAGGAGCAGCGGGTTCTTTAGTAGCTTGACGATCAGATTGCTTGGCTGACTCAATTGGATCCTTGAGCACCTCGACGGGATCCTTTATCTGAACTTCATCTTGAAGAAAATTCTCCCCATCTAAACTCTCATTGCCCTCAGTGAGCCGTACATCTATAGCTTGGGTGGTGATGGCATGGATAGTAGCATAGTCCTTGGGGTTTTGAACTGCTTTTCCAGGTAGTTGGCCTGGTGTTGGAGTATAAGTAGAAACAGTCTTGC